>NW_024396226.1:0-109390 GCF_016617805.1 Bactrocera tryoni
TAAGAGACAAAGAAACATTTATTATACCGAGGTCTCATTATAATTTAAATAACTTACAATAAGCAATCGCGTCGCAATTACCATCCAGAATGGATAGTACAACTCAAGCATTAACCACTAATATATAAAAAACCGCATTTAATGCAATTCCCTTACGAATAAATAAAAATATAATATTCATATGGTGAAAGAAAATAAACAATATTTTTTCCTCTTTACCGAATAACATTTATTTTCGAATGCACACATTAAACTGCGTAAATGTGTTTTTAGAAGCAATATACAAGTATTATCAGATATACTTCTATTTATGTACATACTTGTATGTATGAATAGTGCCTTGTACATTTTGCGCTTTTTTGAGTCAACGAGTTTGTTTACAGCAGCTGCTTAAGTCAGTGCACCTCAGTGTTGTGTTGCCTTTTTTTGTCTAAAATTTTGTACTTTTAACCGAATTTAGTATAGCGAATAAAAATGCTTTTTAGTATAGCGAATAAAAATGGTAGATATTTCAACTGCGATTATAGTTTTAAATATATCTCCTATGGACAATGTTTCTGTAGATCTAGCAGGGCCACTATTCTGTCGCATAATAATGTGAGAAGCAGTTTGTCGAATTTCAGGCGGCTTCTTACACCAAACAGTTTTGTTTTTCGCAACGTATTCATCGGCATTTTCTGTATCTACTTCTTCCCCTCTCGTCGATACACCTGCAACTGTGTCGTCTGCTTCACTCTCTTCTGACTCACTGGTCATCTCCCCCTCTCCCCGTTCGGACGTCTCGCGTGCAGCTCCGAGCTCTTATCTTCTTCTCCAGATGGTTAATAATGTCGATTCTAACGCAAAGCCGCTCTATGCTCATCGACGCAGTCGACTTTCCGTGCCATTTCTCATAAACTGTTCACTTCTCACTGATTCACAGTTTCCTATTCTTCGATACTACCACAACTACAAACATTTCGAACACGCGTCGACATGTAAAGATGAAAACTGACCGCATCCCACCCGCAGAGCGCGGGAAATCCTTATCCTGATTTCTCTTCCAGATAAATAAAATGGGCGACAAGAGTCAAACACAGCTAAAATATTCTCTTAAGAGAATTATTAAATTGTTTCTTCAGATTTTCGTTCACTTCCAGACTTCGAAAGTATTGTATCATAGTGGTGGGTACCCGGTTACCGTGGGTGCTCATTAACGTCGCTAAAACTGGGTTCTCACATAAGGGTTAAGGCAAGCTGTGGTTAGCTAAATCGATTTAAAAAGCGACACGATATCACATTTAAAAAAATATGCGACGAAAGTTGAGTGATCTGATAAAAGATTACGAACCTACGAATATATTTAATGCTGATGAAACTGGGTTGTTTTATAAATGTTTGCCAGACCGGACCTATTGCTTTAAAAATGAAAAATGTCATGGGTAAAGATCGAGTGGCCATTTTATTTGCTGTAAACATGGATGGAGGATGGGGTCATGTGTAGAAGTTCACGCAAGTGAGGAAAGTTCTCTGATCGCCATTCACTTGGGAGTGGCCAGAAACGATTCTTTTACATATGACTCAAGCAGCTCACGACTTTTGGTCTTTGACCAAGTATCCTCTGGGTAGCCTCAGAACATCCGTTCGAAGGAGAGCTAAAGTGAGAAGGCGAAACATCCCCTGCATAGGGTTGTGCGCTGGGTTTGGGACCCGCCACGTAAAAAAGCCTACCCCAATGAAAAACGACAAACAGCCTCGGATGAGAAACCCCTCTTTTGATGACGACCATGGCAAACGAAATAAGGACAACGATATTAGGGCATGCACCTGGCATGTCCGGTACCTTAATTGGGAAGCTGCCGCAGCCCAGCTGGTTGATGTCCTCGTAAAAATGAAGGCTGACATCAACGCCGTCCAAGAAATGCGATGGACTGGACAAGGACAGAGACCAGTAGGTCTTATAAAGGAACGTAAGTTTGGTGTGGGATTCGTGGTGGGAGAGAGACTCCGTCGCCGAGTACTACCATTCACTCCGGTGAATGAACGTCTAGCCACAATCCGCATCAAAGCGAGGTTCTTCAACATATTGCTGATTTGCGCCCACGCTCCGACGGAAGAGAAGGACGATATGACCAAAGATGCCTTCTATGAGCGCTTGGAACGCGCTTATGAGAGCTGCCCCCGCCACGATGTCGAAATCGTGCTTGGCAACTTTAACACCAGGGTGAGCGGGTGAGCACAGAAAGTATCTTTGGCACTACGGTCGGTAAATTCAGCCTCCACGACGAAACATCCCCAAATGGGTTGGGGCTGATTGACTTCGCCGGGGCCCGAAATATGGTTATCTGTAGTACTAGATTCCAGCACAAAAAAATTCATTAAGCTACCTGGCTGTCTCCGGATCGAAAAACGACCAACCAGATCGATCATGTTGTGATAGACGGAAAACACGTCTCCAGTGTTTTAGATGTGCGTGTGCTCCGAGGTCCTAACATCGACTCGGACCACTATCTTGTTGCAGCCAAGATTCGCACCCGCCTCTGTGCAGCAAAAAACGCACGCCAACAAACACAAGGAAGGTTCGACGTCGAAAAGCTGCAATCACAACGGACTGCCGAACGATTTTCTACTCGGCTTGCACTCCTGCTCTCTGAGAGCACTCATCAACAACTCGGTATAAGGGAACTGTGGGACGGCATTTCAAACTCTTTACGTTAGCTGCATCCGAAACCCTTGGTTTTCGGAAAGTGCAAAAGAACAACTGGTACGACGAGGAGTGCCGCGCCGCAGCGGAGAGAAAACAGGCTGCCTACCTCGCAACGTTACGATCGACCACGTAACACGTGCGGGATGGGATAGATACCGAGAATTGAAGAGGGAAGCGAGACGCATCTGCAGACAGAAAAAGAAAGAGGCCGAAATGCGTGAGTATGAAGAGCTTGATAAGCTGGCCGACAGGGGTAATGCTCGAAAATTCTACGAAAAAATGTGGCGGCTTTCAGAAGGTTTCAAGACCGGAGCATACTCTTGTAGAACCCCCGACCGATGCCCAGAGCATACTTAAATTATGGAGGGAACACTTCTCCAGCCTGCTGAATGGCAGAGAATGCACAACGCCAGGCGAAGAAGTCCCATTGCCCGACCATGAAGAAGTTCGAATAGCAATTACCCGCCTGAAGAACAACAAAGCGGCGGGGGCCGATGGACTGCCTGCCGAGCTATTCAAACACGGCGGCGAAGAACTGATAAGGAGCATGCATCAGCTTCTTTGTAAAATATGGTCGGACGAAAGCATGCCCAACGATTGGAATTTAAGTGTGCTATGACCAATCCATAAAAAAGGAGACCCCACAATCTGCGCCAACTACCGTGGGATTAGCCTCCTCAACATCGCATATAAGGTTCTATCGAGCGTATTGTGTGAAAGATTAAAGCCCACCGTCAACAAACTGATTGGACCTTATCAGTGCGGCTTTAGACCTGGAAAATCAACAACCGACCAGATATTCACCATGCGCCAATCTTGGAAAAGACCCGTGAAAGGAGAATCGACACACACCACCTCTTCATCGATTTCAAAGCTGCTTTGGACAGCACGAAAAGGAACTGCCTCTGTCAGTAGGCAATTGAAAAGTAAAGTCCTCTCTCGACGAACAAAAGCCAAACTCTATAAGTCGCTCATAATTCCCGTCCTGCTATATGGTGCAGAGGCTTGGACAATGTCAACAACTGATGAGTCGACTTTCGAGTTTTCGAGAGAAAAGTTCTGCGAAAGATTTATGGCCACGGCGAATATCGCATTCGATGGAACGATGAGCTGTACGAGATATACGACGACATTGACATAGTTCAGCGAATTAAAAGACAGCGGCTACGCTGGCTAGGTCATGTTGTCCGATTGGACGAAAACACTCCAGCTCTGAAAGTATTCGACGCTGTACCCGCCGGGGGAAGCAGAGGAAGAGGAAGACCTCCACTCCGTTGGAAGGACCAAGTGGAGAAGGACCTGGCTACGCTTGGAATATCCAATTGGCGCCACGTAGCGAAAAGGAGAAACGACTGGCGCGCTGTTGTTAACTCGGCTATAATCGCGTAAGCGGTGTCAACGCCAATTAAGAAGAAGAAACATGGATGGCACTGAAAAACTTAAGCATCTATCAATCGGAAAGTCTGCAAAGCTAAGGTGCTTAAAAAATATATGTAGCTTTCCAGTGCATTACCGGCACAATACGAAGGCGTGGATGACAACAACATTACTTAACGAATGGCTTCAATTGTTAAATGACTCCATGGCTGCCGACAATCGAATGATATGCTTTTCATAGACAATTGTACGGTGCATAATGGCTTCCCTCATCTTAGCCACTTAAAAATTGAGTTTTTGCCACCCAACACTACGCCTAAGCTGCAACCCCTAGACATGGGTATTATAAAAGAGTTTAAGTCATTATACCGTAAGGAAATGGTAATAAAACTGGTTAATAGCATTGATGAACAGAAAAAATTCAATTGCACAATATTTACAGCTATGCAAATTGCTTATAAAGCTTTGAAAAATATTAGCACACTGTGTATACAAAACTGCTTCCGTGCTTGCGGTTTCATTAAAACATTAAATAATAATTTATAGGAATATAGTCAATTGAACATTGACCTTGGGGAACTATTTCTTTGAGCTTTGAAAATGCTATCACTTTCGATGAACACGTAAATGTTGACATTGACGTTGCAGTAGCCGGTATTTTGACAGATAACGATATTTTGGAAGAAGTTTCGCCTAACAATAATGAAAGTTATGAAGATGATAACGTCGAAGAAGAAGAAATTTTAACAAACTGACAAGTCATAGCGTTAATACCACAATTAAGACGTTATTTTTCAACCCATGATGTCCCAAATAATGTCTTCGACAACCTAAAATGTTTAGAAAACTCAGTAGAAAAAATAAGAGAAAAAAATATGAAGCAATCCCAAATTACTTTAAAACTTTAATTTTTGTTATTTTACTTTTATGTTTCTAATCAATAGGCTTATTTTTTTGTTATTATAATTTTATGTTACTGTGTAACTCGTACTTATGTTGATTTGTTGGGTCCAACAATAAAGAAATATGTAAACAACATCTATAAAAAACCGCCGTTAATTCGAATTTTTCTTTGTTGAGCCTCGTTAAATGGAAATCTCGGTAAGTCGAAGTCCCGCGTAATTCGTAAAAAATGTGATCCCCGCGACATTACGAATTATCGCGACTCGACTGTACATAAATGTTAAACACCTTCATAGATATAAAAATGCAATTTTACAAATTTTATTTATTTCATGCCAACTGTCTCTGTCACGACATGAAGGTTCAAATAAATATCCCTTCAAAAAATATTAAAACTCAATTGTGTTATTCCTTTTCTTCAACATTTGACATACACAGAATTTTTTCCAATTCTGACACTAAAATTTTCAACTGCCAAATGTCAAAGCTCAGTCGTTTTGACGTTTAGCATTTGAAAAATAGGGGTGGCCGGATTGAAATCCTACCAAAAAAATATATAAATGGAGGGACTTGTTGTCGTGTTGAAGACCAATAATAAAAAGTGTGTAAGGAAAAAACGGAAATTTAAATGTACTCGATGAAACGTTTTGTAATGTGATGCCTCATAGTATTCATTTTCAATGGAAAATTATTAAAACATTTATTAATTGAGGGCTAACAAGCTGTATCGCTTTTTTTAAGTATTGAAAATTCAGAAGTAAATTTTTTTCAATGTATCATAAAATGATTTAAATAGTTTCTCTATATATTAAATTACCACTAAATGTTAATTTTTAATGTTAAAGGCACACCCTCAAATTATTGTTTTGTCCGATCTGGCTATAATGGAAAATGTTATAAAAAACGCATACTTTGAGGCGCTCTCACACTGGAATAAGTTGGCATTCCTTTTATCCCTGATTACAACGACAAAGAACGATTGTTTCCATGTCGTTACTATACTCGTTAGAAAATGGGCAATTCCAATTTATTTTCGATAAATGTCGATAACGTCAACTGGAATACAAGATAAACGCTCTTATTTCGCTTTACGCGTACAGGGAATAGTAGAAATATTGCCCTGATTTCATTCATTTTAGGCAAGAGGATACATATGTAAAAAATGATTACTTCTGAATTTTGATAAAATGGATACGGTACATTGTTAATCGAAAGTTCGAAAATATTTTTATTATCTGTATATTTTGGCACAAAGGCATCATAAAAATATTCTCCTCGATTTTCAATAATAGGTCTCGCAGATTGACCGATTGCTTCACTTTTTGGGCGTAAGACAAAAGAACTTGAGGGCACTATTTGCGTAAAGTTTTATTTCAAAAACTTTATTTATAATATGTTTGAATAATTTCACATACCAAATTTGGTTGAAATTATTCAAGCAGTTCCTGATTTATAGGTCCCACCACTAAGGACTAAATTATGATATAAAAGTGTAATTTGACACAGTAGCAAGGGGCACTTGTGGGCGAAAAAACAGTGGCCCCGCCCTATAATAAGTTTAATGTACATACATATCTCCTAAGCTACTGAAGCGAAATAACCCCCTCTCTCTCCTCATAACGGTACTGTTAACAATTACGAAAAGCGCAATAAATATATAATTAATTATGTCAGACACTTTAAATTGTACTTCCGAGATCTAATGAGAGGTCTTTATGGGAGTCGGTGTGAAAATTGGACGATGGGCATGGGACCGCCCAATTTTTTGTGAAATCACATACTTCGAAACACGACCGATCGATTTTAGTATTTAGCATTCTTTTCATATTCATATGCCACAGTGTAAAAATGGCCCAAATTACACCACTCGTATTTTCTATATAACACGATTTCAAATTCCGTTTGATTCTTTTACCTTGCAGAACACAAATTACGAAGTAATTAACATAATGGGATACAATTTTGCACTAATAATTCCTTTAAAGGTAGCACATGACTAAAAATTGTCCAAATCCAATCAAAACTGTTCAAGGCCCTAGGTACAGATTATGTGCACCCCAGTATCTATAGTTGACTTCTGACCGAAAATATCAGTCGATGTGTGAGATATACAATTGAAATTCAGACAGAATCCTATTCTGACAATATGAAATCAAAAATGGGTTGAATCGGGTCAATACTTCTCTGAGCCCCCATATAACTAAAATTTTCGAACTCCAGGTGACTTTATACTCCATATATCGGCCAATATTTGAATTATCTCAATGAAAACTACAGAAGATGATTTACTCATGACAGAGTATCTTCGTGTCTAAAAGAAATAAAATTGGACGAAAACTTGACCTAGCTCCCATATAATTAATACCAGGATTTTTGAACCTCCGACTGACTTTACTCCATATGTTTGGTGATTGTATGTAAGGTACCTTAAGGGGGGAGCCTGCTTTAGACGCTTCAAAAAACCGATTTTTTTAAGGATTTTTTTGGGAGGGAAAGCAATAAGTGATTAAAACAAATTTCTAGGGTCTACAACCTTGCTTCCGCCGTTTTCCAACAGATGTCTCTAGGGTCAAGCACTGGTCGATTAAATCGTTTTATATCGATCTTGGACATTTGTGTCAACATTAACCCAACAAAATATTTTTAGAGATCTGTTTGCATCCCAAACTTATTCTCCACTGAAAATGTCACTTTTTGAGCCGAATTCTCGACATTTGCGGAAAAATTTTGCTTTTCTTTTTTAATTCCAAGAAAAGTGCGGCTGAGGACCCGTCCACGCTTTACTGAGGCTGACACATACATAAATAATACTATTACTCTACTATTACCATCTATATGATTTCTATTAGGTATTAAAAAAAACGGCGGAAGCACACAAATTTTTTGGATACGAAATCTTTAATATTCTGCCTTTGGGAAGCATTTGCCCGATACATGTCGCTTGTGCATTTGTCGGACGGCGGGCAGGATGCAGGTCGCAATTTCTATCGGAAACTTTGACTTTTCTTATTTTTTTTTAGTTTAAATAGAAGATAATGTAATTCCAAACATAATAAACTTTGCGCCAATTCCATACGACGTTTAGTTTTTTTTCTATCCTGCCCGCCAATTAAAAAAAATCGTAAAAATGAAAAACCGAGAAATCGCGCGTCAAAGTTTTCGCTTTCTGCCCAATCGCTCATATATCTGCTAGACGCTCGGTCACTATTTTCCTTCTAGCTTCGAAATTATTTCAAATTCCCATCTAAAACTTTTGAAACATATTCTTAGATTATTTTTAAAGAGATTTAATAATACATATAATGCCGATACTAACCCAAGTCCCATATACTGAATACAATGATTTGCGTTTTTTTAACAAACCTTATGCCGAATATGTGGATATGTTATATATAATATATGTACTACTGTGATCAAATTGAAAGGTGAATTTTGTTCATTTCGTTTCCTTCAAAGTAATTCCCTCCCGCTGCAATACACTTATGCGAATTTTCCAGTCATCATAGCACCACTTGGAAAAATCCTCAGTGTCCTCGGAGTGGTCATGTGAATTTGCTGAATAGCCAGAAGTTACACGAAGGTAAATCAGGCGAATGCGGTGGTTGCGGCACTATATTAGTTGAAAATATGGTGAAATGATCACGAATACCCAATGCAGTATGAGATGATGCATTATCGCACTTCTTTGTTCAATAAATTCAGACATAGTAAAAATCGAAGAATTCACTTTTAGAGCCTCACAAACGCGACGTATATCTCAAATACTAATGAATATTTTGACGTGATATTTAGCATAGATGTTACTAATTTAGCATAGATGTTACTAACAGTACTACTAACTTACAGAAAAAACAAAAAACTCGCAAAGTGTAAATTAAAAATTCACCTTTCAATTTGATCCCAGTAGTATATATAAAATTGCTTAGATTCTGATTTTCTGGTTGACGTTTTACATCTTAAGGTATTTGCCTGTTTTTATTGTTTTTTTTTTATAAACATTTTCAAATTCAAGCTAAGGTCTTTCCGATGATTAATACTATTGGTTCAGCTGAAAAAGATTCGTTGGTTTTCCTAATTTTGAGGAGAAGCCGAGGAAGCCTTTGGTTGCCTTATATTGTTGTAAAGGCAGGAGTCTGTCACCAAAAGTTGTGCTTTTTTTTACGAAATCGTAGTCAAGCCAATACTGTGTTATGGTGTATTTGTCTGGTGGTGGCGCTCGATAAAGTCACATTGGCTAAACAGCTGAACTTGTTCAACAAGCGCACTTATAGTACATCACCAACAACGGCGTTAAGTGCCACCTTTCTACATATAGCACCCGTCGACATAGCTTCCTTTGCTGCGAAAGTTGCTATTCGACTCCAGGAAACTGGACACATTAGGGTCCCAGAAAGGGAATTTCCGAAATCTTCTTTCACCACGATTGTATTGCTGATAAGTTGTACCACCGCTCAGCGGAACCAACTGTAAGCGGCATTTCCTCCGCGCACATACCTCCGGGAGCTATGTGGGTGAGGCGGAGTCTCTGGAGAAGAGACGCAGTAAATGTTTTTATGAATGAGGGCTGAGAGGAAATCTTCTGTCGGGAGCTCCCAATCAACTCTTGGTTCATATAGCCAGATCACTGTAGTGGTTTTCAAGCCGAAGTGGGTTGAAGTGCGGCTTCATTTAAAGATGTATCCTTTCACTCCCATAGCGGATATACTATACAGACTTTGAGCTAATCAAGTAGTTCATGAGCCCACCAACAGTACCACCAAGCTACTTCAATATAAAACTTTTCTGTGTAAATGGCCACAGTGGAATCGTTGGAAGTTTTAAAGTTGATGAGCTTGCAAGAAAAGGCGCGAAACTTGTCAAAGTGGATCATCCAGATACTTCCTCTTCCACTATCCACCTATCGCCAGACTACGTTTAAAGCATGACGCTTGCCATACTTTTTACGAGCCCGACGAATTGACTGGAATAGATATTAAAGGCCTCAATAAATTTGTGGGAGGCTCTAGACGTTTCGTCGATATGCGACGGGCCGTGGGCATCACAACGGACAAGTATCTTAGAGCATCTTTGAACAGTTTTTATATCAATTCGCAATTCATAATTGTTTATATCTGTTGTATCTTTACAATTGCACGACTTTTAATGACAATTTTGGACTTTTCACCTAAAGACTTCCCGTTTGTACGATGCTGTACCACCAAATTTCTTTGATCTGAGGTTAGCGATATTTATATACTTACTTACTTTAACTAATTTTTGACAGTATGTTTGTATACATTTTTCTTTGAACTTAAGTATTTTGTGCATTTTGCTTTTGTATTAACGGCATAATGTGTAGTAACAAATTGCAACGTTATCAATAGTTATAAAAAAAAAACATTTATAAGAATTTAAATCTTACAATAAATTAATGGTTTGAGGCGTAAACTTCAGTTATAACTTTTGATGTTGACTGTACAATACATTATTATTAAATAAATACGGAAAAGTTATTGCTGGTGTAAAAATCTGGGTACTGAGATTTGAACTGGAGGTCAAAATTTGGAAATGATTGGTAAAAATTTGGGAACAATTTAGTATGACGAAGTGATGGAAAGAAATGTTGTGAAATGCTGAATTTAAACTTGTCAACTGATATGTACATATAATAATTACTCAAAGGATCAAGCTTAAAACGGCACAGTGGCAAGTTAGTAAACATAGAACATAGTTGAGTTAAAATACCATAATATACGACGATTTACAGAAGGTTTTGGAAGTAAACTTCATTTCTATATCGATTTCTAAGCACGATGTATAAAAATAAAAGCATATCTTAGCTATACTCAAACATATTCATATTTTGAAATGTTACTATTAAGTAGACTAAATAATATTAAATTCTGCGTATGTGAACAGGATACCGGCACGGGTGGCTGAAAATAAAAATAACGTGATTTTTATCTTCTAAAAGTCGCCGTTTCTAATCATAAATGACAAATTGAAAGAATAACGAGTGAAATTATTCACTGTCTGCTAAAGGTTAATAAATGAAATGGAGTGAAAGGCGAGCTCGAAGAAATGTCAGTGATTGTGGCATTTAAGCATCAGCAACTAGTAAGGACTCATTTTATCTGAGTAGAGAAGAGTCACGTCGAGCAGGGCAGAGCGAAAAGACAGCAAAGTTTGTGAATAGTACGATTTAATCTATTAAGCGATATTTGTATTTTTGTTAACGTGTGTACGGGAATCTACAACTATATTCATTATTTACATACACACCTTTTTGATATGTTTACATGGTGCTGCTGCTACAGCGGTTTCTTAAAAGGATAATGCAACTTTTTTTGGAAATTTTATTTCTAAAAAACAATTAACCAATGTGAATCATTACAGATGGTTGCTATCCTAATGTTCTCGCATAAAATAAGTTTTTGTGTGTTTTTAAATAGGTTGAAAAGTATTCATAATATATAGTCTATGTGCATTAACATCGCCATAAGTATTTAAACAGTAAGAATGTTGAAATGATTGATATTTTATATGCAATAAACCAAACCTAATCGCTTTGAAGATTTCAAGGACTATTTCAATGCATATATAGTGAGTGAAAAAAGTGGCAAATGAACAACGGTCATGCGCCTAAAAAAGGATACAATCATTCATGTTGTTTATTAGCACATATTTCATTGAAAGCAACTTTAGTTGTTACAAAAAAAGTTAACCATGCACATTTAGGGTAGAGGTACCAAGTGTTCTTGCAGTTTTATAGTTAAAATCTCTGACTAAATATGCAGTTCCGTCCTAAAAATTTAAGTTCAAAGACATTAATTTATGAGCAGTTTTTTTTCTAAAGGTTAGCCTAACAAGCAGTGGTATTTTTTCTAGCTTCAAATCGCCCTTGACCTGAACAACTCAGCTTAATTTTAAGTTTTCACTTAAAGCTTTTGTCAGAGCCTTATTTATAAATATCTTTTATTTATTACACAAATGTATGTACATTACAAATTTATTCACTTGCTAAAGAGATTTTTTCAAATCCTTGGTTGCTTGCTTGTACAAAAGTTATAGGTTTTATTGTCTTTAGTGAAATAAACTAGGTTTAAACTGCCTTACTACCAGTTCAACTGGTCAGCTCACTATCTTTTCAAAAAAGTATTTGTTTATTTTCCAGACCTGAAGTATAAGTTGCAAACATGCATTACATTTCAGGTTATCTGACTATTTAATTCAAAGTACGCTTTCTAAAATATTTAAGCTTACAGGTTTTGAGATATCTAGAATAAATACAGTGTTCAATAATAGAATTATAGTTCCGTAATTAAAACCCAAAAAAAAATCGGTGCAAGCGAAGATAGAATACCCTTCAAATACCAAAAAATGAAGCCAAATTTCATGAAGATATCTTGTCAAATTAAAAAGTTACCATAGAACAATTACATTCAGTTTGTATGACAGCTATATGAAATAGGGGCTCGATCTGGATAATTCCTTTAGATATTTCATCATCAGTTTATATGTCTATATGCAGTTCAATTTGTCTAAATTTGCCTTCGACAGTAATGTCCTTAATGAAGATATGCTGTCAAATAAAAAAGTTTTTCATAACAGATCTTAGGTCTGAGCATTCAGTTTTTATGGCAGCTATACAGTACCTGTCCAATAAATTACGAACGAACAAAAAAATTCTCCGGAGTTCTAACTTTAATCATTAATAAAAACATAAATATTTGGCGTATTTAAAAAAGAAAATATTTTTATATGCTATATACAGTAAACTTAAATTATCATATTTTTGTATTGAATCATATTCAATATTATTATACTATATTAAAAATATTACATTTTTGTTTTCGTTCGTAATTTATTGGACAAGTACTGTATGATAGAGCAGTCCGGTCTTCAACATTTCTTCAGATATTGTAGCGTTCCTTTGGACAATAGTCTCTGCAGTTTGTATGCCAGCTATTCTGAAAAATGATCAGTTTCATTGGGAAAAAGGCCGTGTGGAGATTTTTAGAGAAATATCTAAAAACTGAAGGCGACCTTGGCTAAATCGTCACGCTGATTATATATATACATACATACACTGTGATCAAATTGAAAGATGATTTTTTTTCATTTCATTTCCTCCAAAGTAATCCCCTCCCGCTGCAAAACACTTATGCCAACGAAATTTCCCGTCATCATAGCACTTGGAAAAATCTTCTTCGATTCAGCTTTTACATCCTCAATTGAATCAAAACGGTGTCCTAGGAGTGGTCATGTAAATTTGTTGAATAGCCAGAAGTTACACGAAGGTAAATCAGGCGAATGCGGTGGTTGCGGCACGATATTAGTTGAAAATATGGTGAAATGATCACGAATACCCAATGCAGTATGAGATGATGCATTATCGCACTTCTTTGTTCAATAAATTCAGACATAGTAAAAATCGAAGAATTCACTTTTAGAGCCTCACAAACGCGACGTATATTTCAAATATTAATGAATATTTTGACGTGAAATTTAGCACAGATGTCACTAGTACACCAACTTACAGAAAAAACGAAAAACTCGCAAAGTGTAAATTAAAAATTCACCTTTCAATTTGATCACAGTAGTATGTATATACTTGCCGACCTGGCAAAGTTTGTTTTGTCATAGTAAATTTTTGGAAAATATGTTACACTAAAAGTGTGTGAAAAATGTAATTATAATTGAAAGAGACATGAAGATGTAATATATGTGAAATTACAGTATTGATAGCTACCTATATGTATATCGAAAAATGTTCATATTTCTACTATTAACTATTTATATTAAAAATAAACAAAGATTAATCACTCAACGCAATGGGGTGTATACTTTTGTCGATCAGCCCGTTTTAGCGCATACCAACAAACTGTATGGTTTGCTCACGCGAGAATATGTCACGTAAAGTTTCCGTGGAAGAAGCATAATGTACCCAAATCCAAGTCACAAACATACAGAAACAGGCTTTGTGAGTTATTCATCGCCATAGGAAATACCAATCTAATTATTAATCAATAGGGGGATTCTTTTGCTCTTGCAAGATTGCACGATGACACAAAATGCAGAAATCCTACACCGAAATATGCAAGAGCACGTCAGCACCCATTGCAGAATCTAGTGATATAAGAACAGCTGGTTCGGTAAATTTATTGTGCATGACTATTATGCAAAACTTTTGTGAATGACTATTTCAACGAGTATTGTGAATAAATAAATAAGAAAAACAAAATAAATTGCGAAAAATTAACGAATTAATTATTTAACAAGAAAACACGTTAACTTCGGCTGCACCGAAGCTAATATACCCTTCACATTTTGTGAAAATACCACGTTAAAAGCGAAAGTTTTCCATTTCCATACAAGCTCGTATCGTGTTTTTTTCAAAAAGCCGAATCTATTCCATAAAGGCACAAGTTGTATGCGACTAAAAGTTAAGGGTTCAGCATGTAGTAGCGGGACACTTTGGTAGTGTACACGATGCTCGCATGTTTCGTACTAGTGCTCTCTCCACTCAGGAAGGTTCACTTCCTTCTTCTTCTCAATGGCTGGCAGTAGATTCTGCTTATCCATTGCTGACCACCCGTTCGATCAAATTCACAACAAACGGACTATTCAAAGCGTAAAGCTTTCAACCTGCGGCAGATATCACGTGAGGATTGAACATTGCTTTGGGATTCTAAAAGAACTCTTTGGCAGCCTCAAAGAATTAAGAATACGTATTCAGGACGAAAAAAGTAATATTCTATGTTCCAGCTGGTTTATTGATTGCTGTATATTGCATAACATCTTACGAGATACTTCTAACGATATTGAATACGTAGACAATATACTATGTATGTAGTTGTCGATAGCGATGTAGAATCAAATGAATTTTTTCCACATGAGCCAAAGCAAATCTTTGTACACAATAATGTTTGATGATCAATAAAACATTAATTAGCAATATATCGGGTGATTTTTTAAGAGCTTGATAACTTTTTTTTAAAAAAAAACGCATAAAATTTGCAAAATCTCATCGGTTCTTTATTTGAAACGTTAGATTGGTTCATGACATTTACTTTTTGAAGATAATTTCATTTAAATGTTGACCGCGGCTGCGTCTTAGGTGGTCCATTCGGAAAGTCCAATTTTGGGCAACTTTTCGAGCATTTCGGCCGGAATAGCCCGAATTTCTTCGGAAATGTTGTCTTCCAAAGCTGGAATAGTTGCTGGCTTATTTCTGTAGACTTTAGACTTGACGTAGCCCCACAAAAAATAGTCTAAAGGCGTTAAATCGCATGATCTTGGTGGCCAACTGCCCATGCATCCCGAAAAATGCACTGTTTGGTGTGGTTTGTACGCTGGTGGAATCATTGGACCGTATTTTTTCAAAGATGCTGTTGGACGCAACGTTACGGTGAATGGCGATCGCTATCGTTCGATGCTAACAAACTTTTTGTTGCCAAAGATGGAAGAACTGAACTTGGTTGACATGTGGTTTCAACAAGATGGCGCTACATGCCACACAGCTCGCGATTCTATGGCCATTTTGAGGGAAAACTTCGGAGAACAATTCATCTCAAGAAATGGACCCGTAAGTTGGCCACCAAGATCATGCGATTTAACGCCTTTAGACTATTTTTTGTGGGGCTACGTCAAGTCTAAAGTCTACAGAAATAAGCCAGCAACTATTCCAGCTTTGGAAGACAACATTTCCGAAGAAATTCGGGCTATTCCGGCCGAAATGCTCGAAAAAGTTGCCCAAAATTGGACTTTCCGAATGGACCACCTAAGACGCAGCCGCGGTCAACATTTAAATGAAATTATCTTCAAAAAGTAAATGTCATGAACCAATCTAACGTTTCAAATAAAGAACCGATGAGATTTTGCAAATTTTATGCGTTTTTTTTTAAAAAAAAGTTATCAAGCTCTTAAAAAATCACCCGATACATATTAGGGTGTGTCATTCTGAGGCAACCTTTTTTTTCAACTGAAAAACAAGCTAAAAACTTTCGAAAATGTGAAAAAAAAGTCACTCAAAAGATGAGCTCTTAATATTAATATTAAGAGGTGCCTATTTCAAATTTTCTATTTTCCATATAAATTACATGGAAAGAAAATCTTTTTTTTTGTGGTGGTTATTGTGCGGAGGTTATTATATACGTATGTGCACGCGATGGCTGCCAGTAGGGATGGTAAACTCGATACGGATTATACTCGAGAATCGAGTTTTCTCGTAAAATAATCGAATAGTAAATAATGTATAAAAAAATCATTTAGATTTTTTTTATACTCTTGCAACCAGTTGCTACAGAGTATAAGAGTTTTGTTCACCTAACGGTTGTACGTATCACCTTCAACTAATACAGTTAGATATAGGGTTATATACATACATACAAGTTTAAATGATCAGGATGACGAGAAAAGTTGAAATCCGGTTGACTGTCTGTCTGCCCGTCCGTCCGTCCGTACAAGCTGTAACTTGAGTAAAAATCCACAAATCGCCATTAACCGAAAACATGTAATGGCCACCCCCTCTAAAATGTTTAATGTACATATCTCCTAAACCACTAAAGCTATAACAATAGCTACGCTAGAATATTATAAGAACTCCTACCAACAGTGTGAATGAATGCCCATATAACGGCACCGTTCAAAACTCCTAAAAGCGCAATATGATCATAACTATTTACGCCAGAGACATTAAATTTTACCTCCGAGATGGTGTGAGAGGACTTTATGAGAGCTGGAGTGAAAATTGGACGATGGGCGTGACACCGTCCACTTTTTGGTGAAATACCATATCTCGGAACCCGACCGACCGTTTTCGACTAAATTTAGTACGTATAATTTTTATTACAGTGTTAAAATAGGCAGAATTGGACTACAACCACGCCTAATTCTCACAAAAGATACATTAAAACTCCATTTGATTTTTTCACTTTACAGTACACAAATTAGGAAATAAGTATTACTATGTAATAAACTTTTGCAGTAATAATTCCTTCAAAGTAGGACACCTTTCGACAAAAATTTTCCAAATCCACTCAAAACTGTTCAAGATCCTAGGTACCGAATATGTGGATTCCAATATCTATAATTGACTTTTGACTGAAAACATTGGTCAATGTGTGAGGTACATAATTGAAATTCAGGGATAATTCTTTTCTGACAATAGTAATTTTGTATGCCAAAAATTGATCGAATCGGGCCAATAAATTGGGAGAACGTGTTTAAATCATGACAGTGTATCTTTGTGCCAAAAAAGGATAAATTTGATAAAATGACTTTCGTTTTGGTTGACGTTTTACATCTTAAGGTGTTTCCCTTGCTTTAATTATTGCAAGTGGCAAGAGTTCGGTTGCACCCGAACTTAGCCTTTCCTTACATGTTTTTTTTTTATAATTACTTATTACTTATACAAAAATATTTATGTATTTTAGTAATATTATTCTTCTTCTTCTTAATTGGCCTAGATACCGCTTACGCGATTATAGCCGAGTTAAAAACAGCGCGCCAGTCGGCTCTTCTTTTCGGTACGTGGCGCCATTTGGATATTGCAATCGAAGCCAAGTCCTTCTCCACCTGGTCCTTCCAACGGGGCCTCCACTCCGATCTTCTTCCTCTGCTTCCCCCGGCGGGTACTGCGCCGAATACTTTCAGAGCTGGAGTGTTTTCATCCATCCGGACAACATGACCTAGCCAGCGTAGCCGCTGTCTTTTAATTCGCTGAATTATATCAATGTCGTCATACAGCTCATCGTTCAATCGAATGCGATATTTGCCATGGTCAACGCGCAAAGGACCATAAATCTTTCAGAGGATGGAGTCATGTGTAGAAGTTCAAGCAACTGAGGAAAGTTCTCTGATCGTCATTCACTTGGGAGTGGCCAGAAACGATTCTCTTATATATATCTCAAGCAGCTCACGACTTTCGGTCTTTGACCAAGTATTCTCTGAGTAGCCCAAGAACATCCGTTGGAAGTCTAGCTAAAGTGAGAAAGCGAAAGATCCCTTCCACAGGGTTGTGGGCTGGGTTTGGGACCCGCCACGTAAAGAACACTACCATTGAAACAGCGTTTGGAGAAGTCACTTTTTGGAAATTTACGCTAGTATGTCGGATAAAAATTAACTTTTTTTTATTTTTTTTTACAAACAATCCTCATTGGATACCCTTCAAAGTGGGTCAGGCCTTTTTTCATTTCATGCAACGGTTTGGTCAGCTGTAGCGAACAGACAAAAACCCAACTTATTTTTATAATAGGTTGTCAAAAAAGTCTTGCGGTATTTTCGCTAGTTGGCGCTGAAAGCGCGTAGTTCTAGTTTTATTCGTCGCATCGGGTCATGCTATACCTTTTTGGAAAGCTCATTTCAAGCCCTAACACGCGTTTGATTGAATGTCGTTTCTTTTAAGTCGTTCGTGAGTTGTAGCGTCGCAAACATGGAGCAAAATAAAGAGAAAATACGGCATATTTTACAGTACCACTACGATAAAGGCAAAAATGCATCTCAAGCCGCCAATAAAATTTGTGCAGTTTATGGACCCCATACAGTTTCCATTACCACCGCACAACGATGGTTTCAACGTTTTCGTTCTGGTGTAGAGGTGGTCGAAGATGCGCCACGCTCCGGAAGTCCTGTCGTCGAAAATTGCGATAAAATCGCTGAATTGGTCGAAAGAGACCGGCATAATAGCAGCCGTAGCATCAGTCAAGAGCTGGGCATGAGTCCTCAAAAATTCATTTCAATTTCAATAAAAAAAAAAAATTCAATAAAAATACCGCAAGACTTTTTTGACAACCCATTATATACGATAAAGCAAACCGGATGTTTTAATATTGTATATTAGGTATATGGGGTCTAAGGTCAACCGATTTTATATTTTTTTACATTACCATACACTATGAACACTACACATACTTATAATACGTGGTTGAGTATTATATTTCCGAATTATTAAAAAAACGCAAATTTTAATAATCAAAAATCGCTCAATTGTATAGTTGTCTAAATCTCACGATTAATCACATGGCGATCTTGCAATATCACTATGCGCACAGAATCATTTGCAGTTTAATTACATTTTAGGCAATATTTCAAGTGAAGTGCTGAATACATTGAGCGCGACACGACATGGCAGCACGACAGTGAACTGTAAATGGCGTCGTGAATCTTTCTACATGCACATTTGTAAGAGGCAGCGACATAACAATTGCCGGCATGTACACAAGACAACACGGCTGTCCATTTTGCATGTACACAATTTCGTTGTGGCCATACTAATACCTTACTCTTCAATGAAATTTTAATATTTTATTCAAAGTGAAATTTTTTATGCAAAAAATAAGAAAATGGGTAAATTTATTTGTTTTAAATTAACAATTATTATTACAAATGATATAATAGAGCTATTTTATGCTTTTATTTGTAAGATAACGTCAGATTTGTTAGAGCCTTGAATAATTTTACATTTTACATATTAGTGGCATCACCACTCTACCTCATCTCTCTACTGTCAACTCTACAGTCGTCCTACTGTAGTTGGCAAATATAAAAATATAATGAAGTTAGCGAGAGCAACAACTGTCGGCCTGCGGTCGTGTAGTCGTGCAGCTGTCAAAATTACTGTGTCCATAAGAACGTGTGTATTTTAATATTTGACAGATGTCGTTTGCAGTCTGTCACGCTCAACTTGTTCAGCACTTTACTATAAATAACACAAATAGCGCTCGTATGTCAAAATATTCTGAGTATGTATAACACCTTAAGTCTCGAAATCGCATATAAAGTCTTATTGAGCGATGTGTATGAAAGACTGAAGCCTACCGTCTGACCCACTGATTAGACTTTATCAGTGTGGCTTTTGACCTGGTAAATCTATCTACATTTTCACCATGCACCAAATCTTGGAAAAGACCCGTGAGAAGAGACTGCCGCATGACTTTTTCTATCTATTGCTGTTGAAAATAATACGATCTGTAGAGCTAAATATGGAAGGTAAAATCTTCTATGAAAGTGTACAGCTGCTGGCGTACGCCAATGTTGATATCATTGACCTCAACACCGACGCGTTAGTTCTGCTTTCTCCAGACTGTATGAGGAGCGAAGCATATGGGTCTGGTTGTGAACAAGACGAAATATCGTCATTGCATTCTCGACTTGTCTCACATGTCACTGTTGGCAGCCATACTTTTGAAGAATTGGCTATGCCATGCTCATCATTTTAATTTGCACCCGAGTCTTTCATACCATCTCGGGTGTAAAATTTAATGTTTCTGGCATATTTACTTATGCATTTATCGCGTTTTTAACAGAACTCTTTAATGGTTAGTAGGTTTCCTCTATTTTCACGGTGTCGGAAGGGTTGCCAACAACTAAGGGTCGTATTTAGTATTTTTTATTACTCTCATCTGCGATCTCGAAAGAGAACAAACGCAAATATGAATAACCGAAAATTGGCTTGTTTTTTTTTTTCAAAATATTCTCCATTAAGTCCTATGCACCTGGAATTAGAAGAAGTCACTCGGTCCAAGTCAGGACTATACGGTGAATGACACTTGAAATCGGTGTGTTGAGTGCTACAAAATGTATATGTTTCAATCGATGTGTAAGAGCTCACATTGTCGTTGTGAAGAGTGGCCCAGCCTCAGCGGTTGGTTTTCCTGATGTTTTAATTACAACTGGTAAACAAATGGTTGTGTACAACTCAGACTTTACTGTTCTTGGTTTTTCTCCTGATAGGTTGCGACATCTTCAGTTTATCGAAAAAACCAAAGAAAACCATTTACTTGGAAGTGTGAAAAAACTTTTGTTGGATGTGGCTACTGTTTACTTCCGCGCTCATACGCGTAAATCTACATCATTCAATTTGAAATGTTTGCCAATCCTTCTAATGCTTGTAGTTGCCTCAATCTCACATAACGATCTTTGCGCACAGCATCAATAGATTATATCAAATAGTAGACGAATTTGTGTTAACTTGCTTTTCCATAAGTAAACTATTTTATTGACATCGATACAGAAAGAATTTTCGCTTAAAAATTTTCATAGACACATTTAGCACCTTAGAATTATTTTCCTCCATCTCTTTTTGAATAGTTATTTTATTCGCTTTGTCTTTTTGTATGGTGTACAGGATACATCAGTATTTGACTTAAAGTTACAGTGCAGAAGGACCCACTCCCTCTTCCAGACATTTCTTTTAAATTTTTACCGATATTATTCTTAATTGCTTAATTTTAAACAAACCGATAATATAAAGGCGTGATAATTTTTTGTACCTTTTCCATATTTACGAAAATTTCTTAAAATCTACTTCAAATTGATTTTTGGTAGTGTGTTTTTGTCTCTAAAGTACACATTTAAACATATTTTGGGACGTCCTTGCCAATTCTTTCACATAAATACTTACAAATGCCCCATTATTTAAATTTCCGCAACTCACTCATTCATCTATCCCTAGATTTCGACAAATATTCTCGATTTTGCTGTTTTAATAACTTCGAAATTATTAATTCCAGATCGATATCTCCAAAACTGAAGGTCTAGTTCGCATATATACAAACATACGGATTGTTTATACTTATATATGTACTTTAAGGATCTTTGATGTTTCCTTTTGGGAAACTTCGCAGCAAATTGAATATCCCTGTAAAGGGTATAAATATGTTTCCTGAAATATACACGCAAATATTATAGTTTCTACTAAATGATTAAATGGTCTTGATTTCAGAACTTAAAACTTAAAAGATGAATGACTGCAAATATTAAGATTGAGAAAATTTAGTGAGCAATTTGTACTAGCACATATTTTGGTATTCCATACTGTCACTCAGCTTTACATTTACAATTCTCACCAAAATGGTTTTACTACAAGAACTAATGAAAATAGAAATGTCTTGCAAATTGCTTGTCTAACAAGATTTGTTTGAAAATATTTCTTTTCCATGATTTATAATTGAGCGCGTGATTGGCTGGTTTCACTCCAAAGGCTTGTCTATTCAGTTTGAACTAAAATGTTTGCACAATACCCCAGATATAATGGCTAATAATGATCTATACTGTAGAAAGACTAACCATTTTAAAATTTAAAAGTGAAACGATCTCTGTCTTCGATTTGCTGTTTCTACGCCCTTATCTTTTTGTTCTACTCTCTTCCTATACATTTTACATAAAAAAAAGCAATGAATTTATTTTAATTCGAGGCAAAGGAGTATGCGGATACCTCAAAAATGTGGTTTCTTCAATTCTATTAAATTTTATTTTACAGGTATCAGTTTTGCCCATGGAATAGTTCAGTTGTTAAATTAACGAGAAAAGTAAAAATTCAAATGTTTTCTATTCGTTTTTTAAATGTAAGACTTCAAATAGAATAAATTTATTGTAAAAATGTCAAGCGTACACAAAATCAAGAGTTTACTAAAACTGTTTTTTGGTGCGTAGGGAATATCTTTTCCTGCAAAGCGAGAAGCTCAACATTGCACAGTGGTTCCGTCAGAGGGCAAAAATCAAAAAAACCGATCAGAAAATATTTAAATTAAATTTACACAGTTTGTCTTTAAAATGTCCAATCTTCCAATTTGCAAACCGGTTTTCGCTGGAATCCTAACGGTACATTCTAAAAATAGAATCAAAAGCATGAACACGTGTTCATTTCAACAGCGCATCGGAGCTGTGGTGAAATATTTCGAAGCAAAAGCGCACTTCAAATCGGGTTCAAGTTTATAGATTTATATTATTATTTGAAATGGATTTTGAAGCTCAAGGTATTTATTTTACTTTATGAAATTAATTTATACTAACTTAAGATGAAATATTTAAAAACTAACTTGATATGTGAAACCTATTTGTTTTTACTTGTTTTGTGTGTCTTAAATTTGTTTACCTAAAGTTTTAGTTGTGTTCCCCCACGATTCCCTATTAGGATTATTATTTTTTATCTTAATTAGAGTTTTAAGATGTTAAAATCGTTAAAGTTAGGTGCGGAAAGTTGCGGATGTAGTTGTAATCGTTAATAATGCTAACACGACTTCTTATTTTTTCAAAAGTCAAATTTTGCCAGCGCGCTGCAGCAGAGCCCTGTGTCGTCTTTTGTGTCTCTGTCTTTGTTGTGTCTTTGTGTTTGTCTTTTGTGATTATTTACAGCTTTTATTTGTCAGTTAATTACTATTACTTAAAATTATTCTAATTATTTTTCCATTTTTTTATAATTTTTGTTTTGCATTCCCAAAGGAGATTCGTATCGTTGTGTATTTTCACGACAGTATATTTTAAATTTATGGTGCACCAAAGACGGTAGCAACGCTGCGAAATTACGGGAAGTTATCGACGATGTCAAATTTAATATTGAGAATAACGGCTACAATTTCGAACTCAACGAACTTTGTAAATCGGTTGGCTACATATGTAAAAAAATTGTTGTTTTTTGGACTCGGTATGATCGGAAAATATGGTAAATTGTACAATATCAATATGATTGGCTAAATGTAATGGAGTCAATTGTCCTTAAGTCGACCAAAAATTCATCTCAGCATATAGCGGAAAGTCCTCATCGTGGTCGTCGAAAGGTTGATTTTGCGGAGTCTTCATCTAGAACAAAGCGAAAGCTCGGCTGATTGAAATGGATGAGTCCGCTGTTTCTGCTTTGCGCAATGAAAATCAGCAACATCCGACAATGCAAGCAGATCCCACTGAAGTAATTTCCCTAATAATGGAGACCGCAATGTCCAAAAGTCAATATCTGCTTATAAGGAATTTCGTTAATAGTAAAATATCCTTCGACTTATTTCCAAGCTACCACACCATAGTAAATGCAAAAAAAAAGAGATACCCTAAAAATATATCAGTTGATGAATCTCATGCTGAAATTGAGTTGCAAAGTTTACTGGATAATACAGCATCGAGCATATTGGAGCTTCAAGAAGATGTAGTTAAATCAATCACAGATGAATCGATTGAAAACCTAACGTTAATTGGAAAGTGGGGTTTTGATGGAAATACGGGTCAGTACAAACAAAGTTTTTCAAGTTACGATTCAGAGGACAAGAGCCTATTTGTCACCTCATACGTACCTCTCCAACTAATTTCAAAAAGTACCCATTCAATAATTTGGAAGAATCCGCGGCCTTCATCGACACGTTACTGCAGGCCAGTTCGTTTTCAGTTCAAAAAGGAGACTACTGAACTGTCAATCGAAGAGGAAAAATACTTCAGGGAAAAAATACATCAACTTAAACCGACAGAATTTTTGATTCATAATAAAAACATAATTGTTGAGCATAATTTACAACTGACTATGGTAGACGAAAAAGTGTGCAACGCTTTAAGTGAGTCATCCTCTACAAAATGTTTTATATGTGGAGCAATTCCAAAAGAGATGAATAACTTGGATAAATGTTTGAAGAAAGACGTGAACAGAGAATATTTCGAATTCGGTTTATCCCCACTTCATGCGAAAATACGTTTCTTTGAATACTTTCTACATCTTTCCTATAAGTCTGTTATCAAAATGTGGCAAGCTAGAGGTCCGGAGCAAAAGTTAACAGTTTTAGACCAAAAGCATCAAATTCAATCGGCGTTTTGGGAAAAAATGGGAATAATAGTAGACAAGCCCAGAGACGAAGGTAGAGGATCTTCTAACGATGGAAATGTGGCTAGAAAATTTTTCTCAAATCCCAAATTAGCTTCTGAAATTGCAGGGCTTAATGAGAATCTTATCCATCGTTGTGCCACTATACTCCAAGCTATCCCCTCGGGGTACAAAATAAATTTGGACATGTTTAATGAATATGCCATCGATACTGCTAAGGAATTGATAAAGGAGTATCCATGGTACTATTTGCCAGCTACAGTCCATAAGGTGTTAGTTCATGGATCTTCTGTGATTGAGCATGCACTCGTATCAATTGGAGAGCTTTCGGAGGAAGCTGCCGAGTCGAATAATAAGCGAATTAAAAAATGTAGACTATATCACAGCCGCAAAATGTCACGCATTGCAACAAACACAGACATATTGAACACACTAATTTTACGGTCGGACCCATTTATAACTGGGCAAAGAAAACATGGAAAGAAGGATAAATCAACGTTACTTGAATCTGTGTTCAACTTATTAGAAGAAACATTATAAATTTTTGTTATAATTACATTAATTCGTTGATGGCTGTTGATTTTTTGATATGATATTATTTTAGTAGGTTTATAGCTTGAGGATTAGATGGGGGAAGAGTTTTAAAAGTTAATAACGAATTTTCGCCAATTAGATATTAGATTTCATCTATAAAGAGGAGTTTTTGAAGTTATACTTCTTATACGAGTTCGGAAAAGGTTGCGATAGATTCAGGTTGCGCAACCTTGCTCAATATAAATCTACACAACCTTGCTCAGATTCAGGTTATGCAACCTTGCTCAATATGAATCTACGCAACCTTGTCTGCGAAGATGTTCGAGCAGCAAGCGAAGCGGTGACGACAATCGGCGATCGTTTGTTCGTTTCTACCAACAACGCAATGTTGCCATGCTTATGCTGTTGTTGTTTTTGTAGAACAATGTTTCAACTTTTGGTTGGTGACATATTCAATTAAAAAAAATCGATTCTGTTGGGATTCGAACCTTCACACCTACGTGCTCGTCGTAACTTTCCAAGCGCTTACCACCTAGACCACCATTGACACTTGCATTGTGTTGTCCTAATTATGGTTTGGTTATGCATGAAAGAAATATACAATGGATCGCCGATTGTTACCTCTTTCCTTGCTGCTGCTGCGCATATGTATGTTTGTATGCTTGTTCATTATTGAAGTTATACTGCTTTTTCTTTCCTTTGTCTCTCATTTCTGCGAATTCTCAACTCCATATTCGTTGCAATAAAAGTTCTATGGCATAAGAAAAATAATGGCCGACGATTGTCACCTCTTGCCGCTGTAGCAGCTTCGCCTACAAACATGCGTAAATATGTATGTATGTATACGTATGATCGTGAATACATATCGACGCAGATTTTTTCGAGAAGCACCAGAAAGTTGTGTAATTTATTATTTTTAGCTTTTGCCATCGTTGCGAAAAGACGACTTGTTGGCAAAGGCATGATCGGGGAGATAATATATTATAATTAATTTATAAAATGTGAATTTAAGTTTTCTAGTTTTCTTTCATACAAAATGACAAGCATTTCTTGGAATATCACTAAGAAGTATAACTTCATCCGCGCGTAGGGACTCCACGCACCTTTTTTTTTATAATTTCATATTTATTGTTTTTCTTGTTAAAAAATATAACAAAGTATTGTTATTTTTTTAGTAAACACCGTATAATCATGTCATGGGAGAGCATATCTTCAAAGGATCTTCTCAGGTAAGCATTCTTCGAATTTTTTGTGACCGTTAATGATTTTTGAAGTGAAACTTTTTAAGGCTCGGTATTAGAATCGTATATTAATTGCAACTAAATTTGGGGGAAAAAGTTAAAGCGCAGGGTTTAATTTTTTTAGATGTCTTTTACCTTTCTGAAGATTATAATTCAGTAAAATATGCAGAAAGTTAGGCAAGTATAACATGGCAAAAATGTATATAAATTTACATAGGCTTAAATAATATTGCATTAAGTTCATAAAGGAGTTAGGTGTAGTCACAGACATTATTCAGTATATTATATCATTTTATATAAACAAAAATTAGTTTTCGATTGATTTAGCAAAAATATCTAATAATGTGGGGCTTGTACCCATATGTATATTAACTTCGTTTTAAAAATGAAATACTGATATTGCGGCTTACTGTTATTTTAAAACATTTTACAACGTACAAGGATTTTATTAATGAAATCATTTTTTTTTTTAACTAAAATAAACAAAATAAACAGTTTGTCTTGGTAAAATCATCGCTCATAATCAACGTCGTCACGTGCGTACGGCGTTCTGTGGTCAAGTCATCAACTCTCGTTGGCATTTTCTGGTTCCGAGTCTTTTGTTCGAAGCTTCTTGCGAAAAATGCTTTCCGTGTTGCTCAATCCGCACAACTCGGCCATCATTCATTGTTTTCGACCTGGAAGACGCCGTCGTTTTCATTATGAAAATTTGACCATGGTTTTGTAAATTCTGCACTAGTCGTCGTTTGATTCGGACCTTCGGCTACGCCAACTTTAGTAATTTGATATGCACCCAAATACTTTGGCTTTAAAAGAGACCACCTACCAAACGTGTTTTCTTCACGGAGAGTAAATCGTTTACTGAATATTGATTAGCTTTTGGTTTCTTTTTAGGAGTTCTAAAATTACTTCTTCTTCGATAAGCCCGAAATTCAAAAGGTGTCATGTCCATACTTCTGTTGTATGTGAAACTTATCACTTGTTGAACTCTGTTTGTGAATTTGTACCACTTCGTCGTATTATTCTTGCCCAGTTTTGTTAAAACACTAATAAGAACCGCGTTCAGTCGGTCTATTTGACCATTGGAATGGGGCAAGCCAGTGGTGATTTTAACATGCTTAATATTCTGCTAATTTCAACGAATCAGTTGCGGCGAATGTAGTTTATAAAGCTTATTGGTTGACTGTAGTGGTACAAGAGAATTTACATGATACTTGCAAAGAGGATTCGCCATTTATGAAGCGGATGCAATTCACCTTATTTTTTACCCAACTTTCTATACAATGCATGCTACACAATTGCCGGTATTCATTTTTATTTCTTCATCAAGCTATGTAATACGAAATTTTCGACAAATTCCATCTTTCGCGTTTTTAACTACAAAGTGCCTTTTCGTGAGCGCGCCGAATTACTTCTCTCTGCATGCGAATAATTCTCAACGCTCCTATTACAGCGAATATCTCTAATTTGTAACTGGAAGTTCGGCATCAGAAGTCATTTTGCTCATGTAATATTTAGGATGTAATTGGTTGTCACCTCGGAACATTTGCATATAACATAACAACATATAACACCGCTTTCAGAATTTTCTTGAGTAAATTAAATACAGTTTTTTTGTAGCGATTCATTTGGTACTTCTTACCATGTTTAGTCAGATCAAATAATGGGTTGGAAATTAACGCAAATGGTCGGCAATGGGTATTTAACTAAATCTTCGATTTTGCTCTTAAATGGTGTCATTATTTCTGGCTAAACCCAGAAAACTTTGTTATTGTTTTAAACTTTCAGCAATGGGTACTTAACTAAAGCTTCGATTTTGTTTGTAGATGGTGACATTTCTTGATTTCCAATGACGTGACTCGGAATTTCTACTCCTTTTTTGTTAATTTCCATTTTTTCCAATTATTTGCAAGTCTGAAGTCTTTACATTGATTCAACACTTCTTCTAAATTACGCACAGCATCATTTTCATTCAAAGCTGGTTTTAATATGTCATCTATGTATTCCCCTACGCATAAAATGTTGGAAAATTGCATTTAGACATCTTTGGAAAACACCGGAAGAGTTCGACAAACCAAAAGGAACTTTCAAAAACTGGTACTGCCCGCCATATGTAACGAATGACGTGTATTTGCGGATAAATTCAGACACAGGGGCATGGAAAATTCCATTTTTTAAATCTTTTTGCATTTTTCAATCGGTCCAGCTGGCCTTCTATTAAGGGTAATTGAAATCGATCTTTTATAATGACATTGTTTAATTGTCTATATTCTGCTGACAATCTTAAAATCACTGGACTACTAAAATCAATTTGAACTATCACTTATACCGTCTTTCAACCACTGATCAATTTGACCGTCAACAATACTTATTTGTGTTAATAGCAGTCTACGTGGTGTAAACAATATTGGAGATTCATCAAGTAGAATAAAATTAGTTTGCACATTTGTTGATTTGCACTTGTTCGGTTTAAATTCACACACCATATTACGGACTTTTTGTTTCGCTTCCACACTATTTTTCATCGGTATAAAATTTATCTACTACTGGGTCCACTTTCATCAAAGCAAACACGTCTTAAAATTTGTCAAAAGGAATTTTTCGAATAGAAAGTCCATCTTGATTTATTTGTACAAATATCTGCTTACAAGCAAAAATCTTCGCCGATCACCACGCCAATACTTATCAATATTGAAGGCAATACTAACTAATTTAAATCTTAAATTTGATTGTCAATGCTTGTATCATGGCTGAGTTCACCAATTGGTTTTATATTATTGCAAGGCTTACGTTCACCAAAACCTATTAGACGAATTTGTGACTTTTTTAACACAGGTTCTTGTAGCGACTTGAAAATATTATCAATAATACTTTTGTTTACAAAAAAACACTTCTTTTTTCATAATACTGTTTTTGGCACACAAACGACATTTTTATTTTCTTCTTGTGGGCAATCTTTTGAAATATGGCCAAATTTTTTGCATTAGGAACACTTTTAGAATCTTCTTTGCCACCAAAGTTCATTGAGAAACGCGCTTCGAAAAACGATTTTTATGTTTATTACCCTCTTCTGTACCTGCGCCAACGTCATCAAAGCTGCGCATAATATCACCATCATCATCGTTGTCTTCGGCATCTTCGTCGACACTTTTGTCATCGTCGTTCTCCGCCACTACGCATAGCAACGTTGCGTTTCACAAATCTTGACATATGTTCAGTTTCAAATTACTTGCACTACATGTCAAACCTAATAAGTTACAGATTGACGACAAATCTTCAGCTCTCAAACTGTTTACTATGTAGTTCAATTTCTGTGCATCTGCTTTTGTTTCGAAAATGAGTTTGTGTAGAGCCGTTATTCTTTCTTTTCATCTTGGAAAAAACATTAATCCTTGAAGATACATCTGAAGTCAATAGAACAAAAAAAATGGTTTTATTAATATAGAATAATTAACAAAGTACGGCCCCAGTTAAACAAAAATCTTTACATGTTCTAAGAACACTCTATAAACTTCATTGAAATCTATAGAGCGGTTTTCGAGCTACAGTGGTCGCCAGTTCAAAAAATATATTTGCAAAATCCACGATGTTCACATATGTATATACTTATTTTCTTTAATTATCCCAATATGTATTCATTTAATTATTTACGACTCTGGTAGTTTCTTTTCTATCGCACGTAGTTCTCTTTTTTCAACCATATTTAATTATGGCTTCTTATATTTCGATCAAATGTAATTAAATGAATCTTCTTGATTAGTATACCACACAGCCATAATTTATCAGCAACACATTTGCTTGCATCGCCGGATGGTTCACGCTACTTATTGGAAAACTCTAATGGTAAGTAAAGGCAGGACATAATATAAGCTAACTCAATGAAACTACTTTATAGATCTGAGTCAATTAGATGAAAGCTATTCACGACTAGCTGGTTGTGGGTCCAGCCCCGATGTCACATCGCTTTGGGCGCGGCATGGAATATCTGCCTCTCATAATTCAATTATAAATTGTTTTTTAGTTTGTCAACGTAGTTTAAAACAGTATATGGCACGACGAAAAGTAAACAAAGACATAATATTTGCAAAAACAAAAATCATGCTTTATTATAAAAAATTACAACATTCGTAGATTGAACGAGGTTTGCGCCTTTATGAACAACATAATCAAAATGCTGCGGTACGCATTTGGCGAAGCGCTTTAAAAACGACTGATCGCCGTGAAGATTGTTTTCAATTACTTGGTTATCTTTATCAGGCCCATATGGATTGGGGTAAATATCGTGAAGCGATAGAATTTGGACATCGGCAATTAGGAATATCTGAAGAGTTGGATTCACCTACAATGCGTGCGGAAACTTATCTAAACTTGGCGAGAGCACACGAGCGCCTCGGAGGTCTGGAACGTGCTCTCAGCTATGCACGCCATTCACTGTATAACGAATGTGGGACCCAATGTCGAACTGGAGGGCTTGTGCATTTGACAGTGGCACGCGTTTATTTGGAGATGGGAGGATTTTCGCGTGCACTTGAAGGGTTACAAGGGGCTCATAAGATAGCCACTTCTATAAGTGATCCATCGCTTGAGTTGCAGGTATATGTGACGCTGTCTGAGCTGTTCGGTCGTCTGCAGGATAATGATAAGAGCGCAACCTATGCATCTAAAGCTTATGATTTATCGCGTTCATTACAGCTAGGCGATCTCAATTCGTCACATCATCGCGCTGCATTGTTGCGGATGGCGGCTGCTCTCCGTAAACAAGGCGATCTGGGTGACGCGCATGACTATTGTATGGTGTGTATATTTTGGCAAGGATCCTGTCAATTTATGATAGTTATTACGATTTACTTCATTCTACTTCAGGAAGCCACTCGCCTTGCGTTGATTTCTGGGGATCAAGCAACGTATACGCGAAGCTTACGAATAATGGGTGATATATATCGCAAGAAAGTGGACATGGATGTGAGTTTATATTTAGTTTATATGCCATTTATAAATTTTCTACAAAAGTTGACTTTCAAGCGCGCTTTTCGGCAATACGAACAAGCTATGGGAACTTCAGCTGCACTAGGCGATCGCATGGCACAAATGGAAGCAATGGATGGGGCAGCGCGCTGTTTAGAATCATTGCGGATACAGCAAAAAATTTGTAATTGCCGGCCACTAGAATTTAATACGCGTTTGCTAGAGGTCGCAAGCTCCATTGGCTCCAAGGTACTTTTAATTTTTCTGAAATTATCCATTGCTTTTTTATTATAATTCTATGCATCTGGACAGCTTTTGGTGCGTAGAATACGGAGTCGTCTTGCACTTATCTATCGTGCTTTAGGCGATGAAGAACAGTACAGTACACATTTGCGGCTGGCGGGTCAAACAGATGCAGCGCTTGGGTTGTTTTGTGGTGCATGCGGTGATACTTTTGGCTTAGAGCCGAACTCAATAGAAGCACTACCATGTGCTCATATCTTACATGCACGGTTAGTAATTAATTCGCTTATATATATATAAGTTCATATATAAATATATATATATATGCAAGAGTATATAAATATATATATATAGTGGGTCGTCAAAAAAGTCTTGGGGTATTTTTATTGAATGCTTTTAGCGTCAACTAGAGAAAATACCGCAAGACTTTTTTGACAAACTAATAGTATACATATACATATATATGTGACCTGGTCTACGGAAAGGGGGCTTAGGTGTCAAAAAAAAGGAGAACAATTAATGAGATAACGAGAAACTGACGATTATTTTTAACAGCTTTTCCCAGAAAACTAGTTTTCGCACGTTAGCTCCCTTTTCGTAGACCAGGTCACATATATATATGCTTTTTAAGAAATTGTAATTGCATTGACTTTCAAAAGTATTATTTTGTAAAATAATTATTTGCACCAGAAATTAGCTTGGTTCAAAATTACTTGTCATTTCGGAGAGATATTACCTTGTATTTCTATTATTAGTTTTTATGGCCGATAGGTTATATTTTCTTCGCCAAGTCTTCGTACTTTGGAACACACCTTGTACATGAACTCTATGTATACTCGTATAACTCTTATAAAATTTGTTAGAAAAACCGGATGTTCGAAAATCCTGATATTGGTTATATGGGGGGTAGGTCACATTTTCGCCCAATTGATTGTTTAGGCACAATAATACATTGTTATGTTATGCGCAAAACATGTTCTGTAATTTTCATTCAGATAACTCAAATATAGGCTGATATATCCAGCATAAAGTCGCCTGTAAGTTCGAAAATCTTTATATTAGGTACATGGGGACTCAGGGAAGTATTGCCCCGATTCGACCAATTTCTGGCATACAAACATACCATTGTCAGAAAAGAATTATCCCTGAATTTCAATTATATACCTCACACATTGACTAATATTTTCGATCAAAAGTCAATTATAGATATTGGAATCCACGTATTCGGTACCTAGGGTCTTGAACAATTTTGATTGGATTTGGTCAAAAGTTTATTACATTATATTACTTATTTCTTAATTTATGTACTGTAAAGTGAAAGAATCAAATGGAATTTTAAAGTGTCTTTTATGAGAATTAGGCGTGGTCCAATTTTGCCTATTTTCACATTGTAACAAAAATGATACGTACTAAATTTAGTCGAAAACGGTCGGTCGGGTTCCGAGATATGGGATTTCACCAAAAAGTGGACGGGGTCACGCCCATTGTCAATTTTCATACCAGCTCTCATAAAGTCCTCTCATCGATCTCGGAGGTAAAATTTAATGTCTCTGGCGTAAATAGCTATGATTATATTGCGCTTTTAGTAGTTTTGAACGGTACCGTTATATGGGCATTCATCTGTTGGTAGGAGTTCTTATAATATTCGAGCGTAGCAAATTTAGTTGTTGTAGCTTTAGTGGTTTAGGAGATATGTACATTAAATATTTTAGAGGGCGTGGCCACGCCCACTTTTTCAAAAATTTTTACACACAGGACAGCTTTATATTATTAATTAATTAATTTAGTGTTTAGACCGATTTCGCTCATCTACGAACTCGAAGAACCTACGTGCCAAGTTTCATCGAGATATCTCAATAGGTGAACAAAACTATAATAATCTGTAGCAACTGATTGCAAGAGCATAAAAATAAAATATTTAGCCATTACGTACACATTATGTGAGCTACTAGTGATCAAGCTACTTATATTGACACCAGGAAAAACATTACTTAATGCCTTTCAATTGAAGCGAAAAATAGTCTGGAATTATAATGCCACCCAATAATGCATAGAAGCGGCATTACTTTCGGACTTTTTCATTGCCTGCCTTTAGGTAGTCAGGTAGGAATGCAATCCTTCCGGGCTCAATTTGCGTTTAAAGTGCCATTTTTATACACCTATACCATACTTTTAGGTCTTGCTAGCTTGTTTCGTCGTTGCGTTTAATCTATTTGTTACCCTCAATAAAAATAGTTATCTCTTTGATGCTTTCTGTAGATAGGCATTCCTAGTTTGGTATCTGATAGTGTATGTTCTATGTCAGGTTTGTGATAGAGCTGGGCATTCACAGAGAAAGTATAGAACCGTTTCCTTATTCCTTTTCAGTTTGCAGCTGCGGCAAATATTGTTATAGGGCATTCTGTCTCACACAGATTCGTCTAAGCTTCTGACTTGGCCAACTGCTGTTCGTTGCCAAAACTGTTCCTGTGACCGGGAACCCAAATTATGGAGTTGAATTTTCAGTAACCTTAAAGCTTTCTTACATTTGCTGACAACGCTGAAAGTAATCTTTGGCGACGTTAAGGCTGGCAATGCCATATCTGTATATATGGTTATTTCTGAATACATCCGTAGTTATTCAGTAAAATTCCCCAACTTTAGAGATGTTAAGTTCACAAGAACTTAATTTGATTATTTTCATAACTTCATTAAGCAAAAAATCCGGGTCTGAAAATAGAATTAAGAAACTATTAGAATTAGTAGTACCATTGGCTTGAATTGGAATGCTATGTGTATCAGTATGCTATCCCAATACCAGTTTCTTTTTGAACTACATAGTTTATTTTATATAAGAATGCTTATATTAAATAACAGTGTTCAAAATTTTGTTCAAGTGCATTTGATACTCTCGCAACTTGCAAGAATCAAAACTTGGGAAATACTTTAAAGTGTAAAGCCAATCATATAGAGTAAAGGTAGCCGGATGTTCGTAAATCTTTGTATTAAGTGTACGGTGGCTAAAGGAAGTATTGGTTCGATTCAATCAATTTTTGACATACAGACATATTATTATAAGAGAAGGTTTATCACTTAATTTCAGTTATAGTACATATCACAAGATATTTTCGGTCAAACGCCAACTATGGATACTGGGGTTCACATATTTGGTACCTAGAGTCTTGAAAAGTTTTGGTTGGATTTAAACAATTTTTGGTCGAAAAGTGCCAAGCTGCAAAATTTTATTCCGCTGTATTAATTACTTCTTGATTTGTGTGCTGGAAAGTGACATATTCAAATGGAACTTTAAATTGTGTTTTATGGGAAGTAGGTGTGGTTGTAGTCCGATTTCGCCCATTTTCACACAATGTCACGTACTAAATTGAGTCGAATTCGGTTTGTGGGGTTCCGAGATATAGGATTTCACCAAAAGGTTGGCGGTGCCACACGATAACACAATTTTAAATTCCAATTGATTCTTTTACTTCATAATTACAACACAATTAATACAATGGGATTAAACTTTACACGAATAATGCCTTTAGTGTATGCCACTTTATGACAAAAAATTGTTCAAGACCCTAGGTACCGAATATGTAGACTAAATAGGGAGGATGGAGTCATGAGTAGAAGTTAACGCAAGTGAGGAAAGTTCTCTGAGCGCCATTCACTTGGGAGTGGCCAGAAATGATTCATTTACACATGACTCATGCAGCTCACGACTTCCGGTTTTTAACAAAGTATCCTCTGTATAGTCGAAAAGCATGAAACAAGGAGGATGAAGGTGAGGGACAGACTCCGTCGCAGCATCAAGGCGAAGTTTTTCAACACATCACTGATTTGCACCCACGCACCGACGGAAGAGACGGACGATGTAACCAAAGATGTTTTAAATGAGCGCTTGGATGTCAAAATCATGCCTGGTGACGGTAACGCCAGAATGGGCAAAGAAGGTATATTTGCACAATAGTCAGTAATTTCAACCTCCATGATGAAAGATCCCCAAATATGTTGAGGTTAATCGACTTCGCCGAGGTCCGAAATATGGTTATCTGTTGTACTAGTTTCCAGCATAGAAGAATTCATCAAGTTACCTGACTGTCTCCGGATCGAAAAGCCATCAACCAGATCGATCATATTGTGACACGGAAGACACGTCTCTAGTGTTTTAGATGTGCGTACTCTTCGAGGTCCATTATCTCGTTGAAGCCAAGATACGCGCCCGCCTCTATGCGCGATCAAAAAACACAAGGAACGTTCGAAGTCGAGAAGCTGCAATCAGAACAGACATCCATCTTTTTTTCTACTTGACTTGCACTACTGTTCTCTGAGAGCACTCATTAGAAACTCGGTATATGAGAACTGAGGGAAGGCATTCCAAATTCCTTACGTACAGCTGCAAACGAAACCATTGGTTTTAGGAAAAGGCAAGAGGACAGCTGGTACGATGAGGATTGTCGTGTCGTAGTGGAGAGAAAACAGATTTCCTACCTCGCAATGTTACAATTGACCACAATAGGATTGACCGGGATAGGATAGATACCGAGAGTTGAAGAGAGACGCACTGCAGACCTAAAAAAAGAGAGGATAGGGGCAATGCTCGAAAATTCTACGAAAAGATACGGCGACTAACAGAAAGTTTCAATATCGAAACATCCTCTTTTAGAATCCCCAGAGGTGATCTAGCGACTGATGCCCATATCATACTAAAATCCAGAAAAAAGGAGACCCCACAATCTGCGCCAACCACGGTGGGATAAGCCTCCTCAACATCACACATAAGTTTCTATCAAGCGTAAACTGACGTTGAGCAATACCAAAAGCCGTAGATAATTTCGTTTATATTGGAACCAGGTACCTTAACGAGATTGCGCACAATGTTTCTCATTTAATATAATTAATAATTTATTAAGACTTAGTTTAAAAAAACATTTGCCAAATATATATTTTAAATATAATTTTTATTAAATTCTTTAAACAGACAGGACATGTTATTCAAAGAATTTATTATTACGAGTTTTTTCCGATTTGTGTTACATGAAAAAAATATATAGCTGGTTTGTTATATGTGTAGTTAAATGGAAAGTGTAATTTTATTTTCTGCCACTGTTACGTAACATACCATATACATATATTTATTTCCTTTATATACGTATAGTTGCGCTCATGATCTTTTGCGACGGCGAGAAAAGGGTCCCTCTCGTGCTTGTCCAGCATGTAATAAATTATTGAGCTCACGACTTCATCTTTGTGGTAATGAAAGCAGTTGTGGTCCTGGTGGTGGTAGTGAACCCACCGACACCTTAAATATCAATGACGCTGCTGCCGATGCTTTACTGGCAATCGATACGGTCGACATTATGGCGCCACTTTGTACAGCGAACGGTAGAATCATACGTAATTCCAATGAAAAGACGATCATCTGTAACGGCTTGACCAGTGCTGGGCCAAATGTTGACAGCACCTCTTTGCTATTGACCACAACTTCGTCACCAAAACCTTTGTACCGAAGTAATTTATCTTTGGCATCCCTAAGTTTGCGTGCTTCTAGTTTAACTATAGATAGCGCTCGAAATGCCACGTCGTCGGTTTAGAAATGATTGCGATATTGTTATGACCAAAATAATATAGAAATAATGAAATATTAAAAAAGCAACAAACAGACGCAACAGATTGTAAAAATAGCTCAAGATACCATAACATAAGTATACGTGCTCATAGGCACCTAAGTTGCATAGAAGTCTTTTAAAAATTTACAGTCAATGTTATTAAAAAAGGGATCCATATTAAAAAATTGAAGATTCGTGCAAAATGTAATTCAAAACAATGTTCCTACTAGTAGTCATAGAAAAAAGAATGATGTAATGAAAGATTAAAGAAGAAAGTGAGAGAGTAAGAGTCCTTTTATTTGTATTTTAAACAAAGAATAAAAAATAGAAAGATAGTACGAGTACGTATATCATTCTTGATCGTATGAATAAATGGTGAGCATTTCATATCACAATCAGAGATAAAGGGGTGCCCAACTTATTCCAGAGTCAGACATTTTCCATTGTAGCCATATCGGAAAAAATAACAATTTTGGAGAGTTCTAACTAAAACACCCAATATTTATTACGATAAAAATTATTATATATTCGTTTAGTTTACAGAGAAACAATTTATTATGACTTTATGGTACATTAAAACAACTGACTTTTGAACTTTCAATACAAGATAAAGGGACTTGAGCTTAATATATATTTTCGGTAGAATTTCAATCTGGTCGTTCCAATCGTTCTAATTGCGAAACGTCTAAACCTACCCGATCAGTCACCTGCCAAAGGCGAGTCTTTATCGCTGGCACAATTGTGCAAGGCCGTCGCCTAGGCAGCATCTGTCAAATATTAAAATACTTAAGTTCTTTTGATTTTGCCGACGACAATGGGCAGCTGTAGTCTAGTCTAAAGTTACTTTACCGGCAGAATACAGAAACTGCTCTGATATATCATTTTTATAACAAATTATTATAATTTATATATCTTTTGCACACAAAATTCCACTATGATCAAAATATTTAAATGTCATTCAAGTGAACGGTTTTAGTACAGCAACAACGAGGTTGTGTACATCAGCTTTTTGATATGTCGCTGGCCTCTTCCAAATGTTCAAGAGTCTGGCTTCAAGACGACATTTGCATACAAGAAAATTTCGCTGTGGTGCAGTCATCTTTTTGTTCAAAACATTACGCCTTATAGTTCAGTCGTTGTCGAGATGAAATTAGCATCGCGCATTGTGGTGCCGCTAAACCAAATGTGCTCTGCACGAAGTTCTGTATTATTGTGAATGAATTTTTTGTAATGAAAAACATGCACGTAACATATATAAAATCAACTAAAAAGCATAGAATTGTTTGTTTTACTAAATAATAAAAAATATTCTTATTGAACGGTTACATAGGTCTCAGGGGGTGTCTTTACTTTCGTGCTTTCTCGCTCTCAACTCTAAGGCTGATATCACGGGCACCTCAAATTGCTAGCTTGCATTTTTTAATAGAGTCTATTGCCATACGATAATCAGCTGTTTAATGTAAAAGCAAGAATAATAATCCTATAAGTTAAATAAAAACACAGAAGAAGTTATTATATAAGTGAGTGTTCGCATCTTTTTAGGTCCGCATTAAAAACGCTGGAACTAGCAGAACTAAAGCAAGGAATCCCGTATGGATGAATAAATATTATTGCATATTAAAATTATGGAATTTCAATTCTGGTGTCATTGAGTTTAAATTAACTGATATTCCCTTCTATTTTCTGTTTTCAAATATTTCCTTTTCTTGAAAGTGGTCAATGTAATTCATATGTATAATTGTTTTCTTATTAACTCTTTCTCTCTCCCTTTCTTTTGAAGTTAGTATTTTGTGTGCTTCCTTTAATGTCTGTCTTAGGCAAACTACTCAACTATAGTTAGTAAAATGTACATTAATTTTAACTCTATGAATAGTTTTAATGATTTAAGGCTAAATAAATATTAAGTAATGTTAAGCGACTAGTACCTTAAAATATTAATAACAGAATATTAAATAAGTTACCTATTTATCGAACTTAAGAAAAAACAGTTGACGAAGAAATTGAATGAAAATATTTACCTAAAGTAATCCAATCTAACCAATTTATGAGCTACATATCATTGATTTGCCTACAAAACTTTGTTTTAATGATTATTAATATACAATCCCCAACACAAAAAAAACGGAATTAAAAATGGTCATTACGCCTCTTCCAACTATGGATTGGATGTTGAATGTTTTTATTTATTGCAGATGGGAAAATCGAACCAGTGCCATGCACAAAAAATATCGGTAAAAAACATTAACTTTAGCTCCAGCTAAGGTGTAAAACCCTTCACAAATAATAAAGTTTTCATACCAGAACTAAAATTTGATTTAATTTAAAATATTTATTTTTTCACTTTATTTTGATTTAATATCGAAAATGAATCCAAGTTTTCAATCAGAAATTCTCTCCTAAAATTGTTTCTTCACTGAAAACTCTACTTTATGATGGAGTGATGACTGTGGTAGCCGGTTTATACCTTTTTTTTATTTAATCTACCTGTTATTTCGTAGTAGCAGCATTAAAAATCATTAGCTAATACTTCAAGAAAATTTATTAAAATTAAAAGAAATTATATTAAAGTTACTTTAAAATAAACTTTTCTGAATATTAGAATAAATTTAATATCTTTAAAGAAAATATGTTTTCTATCTAATATTGATTTAGGAGCATTCCTAGTGCTTTCTAAAATGTAAACTCATGGAAGTTGTTATACTATATAGTATATGTATTTTTTATACCTTCGCAACATATTACTACACAGTAGTTTCGTTCACCACACGGTTATTTGTTACACTTAAAACTAGTTGAGATAGATATAGTTATACGGTTATATAGTACTAGTATATTATTAGACCGAGTTGATTAACAGCGAGCCACAAAACCAAAAAGCGCGTATGCGGGAACTGTTCTATTAATCATTCTGAACAACTTTACGTAAGAGTGACCCCTTGTCTCTTATCATGATGAAACTTTGACTTGTGTTCCTTGCAAAAATGGGGTGCTTTGTATTGCAGATGGGCGCAAGCAGGGTACTACCACGCTCACAGAAATTGCTCTAACGTATGCTAAATCAAGAAATAGTCGAAATCGGACTATAACCCTTTAATTCCGAACATGTGGATTAATGCTGTTTTTTACTCAAAATTTCGGTAAAGCCCTGAGATATGTAATTTAAATTTTGAGATTATTATTTTTTTTTGATAATTGTGAGTTTGCTTTTAATCCATTTGGTTTCTTTGAACAGTGCAAGTTGAATTTATATGCAATATTTTTATACAATGAACAGGGTGTATTAGGTTTGCTACGAAGCCGATTCGTAGTCGTTTATGATCCCGTATTGTAGACCGCTGATTATAGGAGCCTGAGATAATTGCTCTCAAAATTTCAAGTGAGTCATATCCTCCATTAAATATTCGGCGAAATTTGAGCTCGTTTTCTCACTCTGGACAACATGCAGAACTGCGAGGGCACTTCAAATTAATGTTTGATGCTTAAGGGGGGAGCTTGCTTTAGATGCCTCAAAAAATTGATTTTTTTACTTAAATCTCTTTAAAAATAATCTAAGGATATGTCCCCAAAGTTATAGATGGGAACTCGAAATATTTTCGAAGCTAGATGGGAAATAATGAGCGAGCGTCTAGCAGATAAATTAGCGCTTGGGCAGAAAGCGAAAACTTTGACGCGCGATTTCTCGGTTTTTCATTTTAACGATTTTCCTTAATTGGCGGGCAGGATAGAAAAAAAACTAAACGTCGTATGAAATTGGGGCAAAGTTTATTATCTTTGGCATTACATTATCTTCTATTTAAATTAAAAAAACTAAGAAGTCAAGTTTGACCATGTTTTACACAACATAAAGTAAAATTTTTTTGGTCAAAAACTACTTTTTTTCAGTTTTTAAAAAATTTGTAAAATTTGACACTTTTTTTTTGAAATTTTTTTAGTTTAACTAGATAAATTATTAGAAAATATGAATCTCTTTGAATTGATTGTTTCCGTTAAAAATTGCGACCTGCATCCTGCCCGCCGTCCGACAAATGCACATGCGAGATGCATCGGACAATTGCTTCCCAAAGGCAGAATATCAAAGATTTCGTATCCAAAAAATTTGTGAACAATGTTTAAATATGTAACTATAAACCTTGGAAATTTCGCTTTAGTCAATCATTTCTTTCCCTCCCAAAAAAGTCCTCAAAGAAATCGATTTTTTTAAGCCTCTAAAGCAGGATCCCCCTTTAAGTGCAATACGAACTAGCTTCTACATGATTTCTTTTCTGTCGAGGAAACATGGCTTTCCGAATAAGTCGATTGTAATATCGAATTTCTTTTTACTTTGTCACATTACTTCCATTATACACATATTATATAACAGTTGTGTAATGTGGTAAACGAAAGCAAATGCAATAGAGTAAGAAGGAGTTGAAGTTTGAAAAATATAATTTTGAAATAACTTAATTATAAGAGTCTCCTGATAAATTTTCCTTATATGGTTTACCATTATCTGCATTGGCAATTTGTTATTCTTCTTCTTCTTAATTGGCGTAGACACCGCTTACGCGATTATAGCCGAGTTAACAACAGCGCGCTAGCCCTTTCTTCTTTTCGCTACGTGGCGCCAGTTGGATATTCCAAGCGAAGCCAGGTCCTTCTCCACTTGGTCCTTCCAAGGGAGTGGAGGTCTTCCTCTTCCTCTACCTCCCCCGGCGGGTACTGCGTCTAATACTTTTAGAGCTGCAGTGTTTTCATCCATTCGGACAACATGACCTAGCCAGCGTAGCCGCTGCCTTTTAATTCGCTGAACTATGTTAATGTTGTCGTATATCTCGTACAGCTCATCGTTCCATCGAATGCGATATTCGCCGTGGCCAATGCGCAAAGGACCATAAATCTTTCGCAGAATTTTTCTCTCGAAAACTCGTAACGTCGACTCATCGGTTGCTGTCATAGCCCAAGCCTCTGCACCATATAGCAGGACGGGAATTATGAGTGACTTATAGAGTTTAGCTTTTGTTCGTCGAGGGAGGACTTTACTTTTCAATTGCCTACTCAGTCCGAAGTAGCACCTGTTGGCAAGAGCAATCCTGCGTTGGATTTCCAGGCTGACATTGTTGGTGGTGTTAATACTGGTTCCTAAATAGACGAAACTATCTACAACTTCAAAGTTATGACTGTCAACAGTGACGTGAGAGCCAAGTCGCGAGTGCGACGACTGTTTGTTTGATGACAGGAGATATTTCGTTTTGCCCTCGTTCACTGCCAAACCCATTTTCTGTGCTTCCTTGTCCAGCCTGGAGAAAGCAGAACTAACGGCGCGGGTGTTAAGGCCGATGATATCAATATCATCGGCATACGCCAGCAGCTGTACACTCTTATAGAAGATGGTACCTTCTCTATTTAGTTCTGCAGCTCAAACTATTTTCTCCAGAAGCAGGTTGAAGAAGTCGCAAGATAGGGAGTCGCCTTGTCTGAAACCTCGTTTGGTATCGAACGGCTCGGAGAGGTCTTTCCCGATCCTGACGGAGCTTTTCGTGTTGCTCAACGTCAGTTTGCACTGCCGTATTAGTTTTGCGGGGATACCAAATTCAGATATCGCGGCATAAAGGCAGCTTCTTAGTATAGTGAATATCAGGTTGGTTGTTTATTTTCCAGGTCTGAAGCCACACTGATAAGGTCCAATCAGTTTGTTGACGGTGGGCTTTAATCTTTCACACAATACGCTCGATAGAACCTTATATGCGATGTTGAGGAGGCTGATCCCACGGTAGTTGGCGCAGATTGTGGGGTCCCTTTTTTATGGATTGGGCATAGCACACTTAAATTCCAATCGTTGGGCATGCTTTCGTCCGACCATATTTTACAAAGAAGCTGATGCATGCTCCCTATTAGTTCTTCGCCGCCGTGTTTGAATAGCTCGGCCGGGAGTCCGTCGGACCCAGCCGCTTTGTTGTTCTTGAGGCGGGCAATTGCTATTCGAACTTCTTCATGGTCGGGTAATGGAGCGTCTGCTCCATCGTCATCGATTGGGGAATCGTGTTCTCCTTCTCCTGGTGTTGTGCGTTCACTGCCATTCAGCATGCTGGAGAAGTGTTCCCTCCATAATTTAAGTATGCTCTGGGCATCGGTCAATAGATCACCTTTGGGGGTTCTACAAGAGTATGCTCCGGTCTTGAAACCTATTTTCGTAGAATTTTCGAGCATTACCCCTGTCGGCCAGCTTATCAAGCTCTTCGTACTCACGTATTTCAGCCTCTTTCTTTTTCTGTCTACAAATGCGTCTCGCTTCCCTTTTCAACTCTCGGTATCTATCCCATCCCGCACGTGTTGTGGTCGATCGTAACGTTGCGAGGTAGGCAGCCTGTTTTCTCTCCGCTACGAGACCGCCCTCCTCGTCGTACCAACTGTTCTTTTGCACTTTCCGAAAACCAATGGTTTCGGTTGCAGCTGTACGTAAGGAGTTTGAAATGACAGTCCCCTTATACCGAGTTGTTGACGAGTGCTCTCAGAGAGCAGGAGTGCAAGCCGAGTTTTTGCTGCACAGAGGCGGGTGCGAATCTTGGCTGCAACAAGATAGTGGTCCAAGTCGATGTTTGGACCTCGGAGCGTACGCACGTCTAGAACACTGGAGACGTGTTTTCCGTCTATCACAACATGATCGATCTGGTTGGTGGCTTTTCGATCCGGAGACAGCCCGGTAGCTTGATGTATCTTCTTGTGCTGGAATCTAGTACCACAGATAACCATATTACGGGCCCCGGCGAATTCAATCAGCCTTAACCCATTTGGGGATGTTTCGTCGTGGAGGCTGAATTTACCGACCGTAGTGCCAAAGATACTTTCTTTGCTCACCCGCTCACCCTGGCGTTAAAGTTGCCAAGCACGATTTTGACATCGTGGCGGGGGCAGCTCTCATAAGTGAGCTCCAAGCGCTCATAGAAGGCATCTTTGGTCACATCGTCCTTCTCTTCCGTCGAGGCGTGGGCGCAAATCAGCGATATGTTGAAGAACCTCGCCTTGATGCGGATTGGGGCTAGACGCTCATTCACCGGAGTGAATGATAGTACTCGGCGACGGAGTCTCTCTCCCACCACGAATCCAACACCAAACTTGCGCTCCTTTATATGGCCACTGTAGTAAATGTCACAAGGACCTACTCGTGTCTGTCCTTGTCCCGTCCATCGCATTTCTTGGATGGCGGTGATGTCAGCCTTTATTTTTACGAGGACATCAACGAGCTGGGCAGCGGCACCTTCCCAATTAAGGGTCCGGACATTCCAGGTGCATGCCCTCAAATCGTAGTCCTTATTTCGTTTGCCATGGTCGTCATCAAAAGGAGGGTCTCTCATCCGAGGCTGTGTTTTCATTTTCATTGGGGGTGTTTTTTACGTGGCGGGTCCCAAACCCAACGCACAACCCTATGCAGGGGATGTTTCGCCTTCTCACATTAGCTCGCCTTCGAACGGATGTTCTTAGGCTACCCAGAAGATACTTGGTCAAAGACCGGAAGTAGTGAGCTGCTTGAGCCATGCGTAAAAGAATCGTTTCTGGCCATTCCCAAGTGAATGGCGATCAGAAAACTTTCCTCACTTGCGTGAACTTCTACACATGACTCCATCCAATTTGTTATTACTTTTAGAAAAATCAGTTCGATGCTATTCAGAAATGAGTACGAAGCTTGAGCAGGGGTAAAAAATCATAAACTGCTGAATCTAAAAAGTTTTAAAAACGCTATTACATATATTACTACAGAAACGCAAGTGGTGCCATCAGATATTGCTCTATCTGGGCTTTCTTTCCATCAGTTTCGGAAAACTTCCAAATTGATGGAAAATTCTCAGAACATCTTGATAGATATACTCGGGAATGACTTAGAGCCTCTGCGAATGGTAGGCACCTTGCCGCGGTGCAGGGGCTTAGGCGCAAGGCATACTCGGTATCCCCCAGCCGGTGTGAATGGTGCCGAAGGGCACTGCTCAGGCAGGATGTCGGGTACCGCATGCGTGCGTCAACCAAGAGCTACCACCTCCTAATCCAGGGTGTTATGCGACTCCCGTGCCCATTGGATGATTTGCAGCCAGGAGGTAAATTCGGCTGTATTCGAACGGAGCCTCCCCAACACCGGGCCGAATTGGGGAGTAACTGTGGCCTTACCGCGTCAAGGGGCTCTGGCGTGGCGGACCTCCTAGTTCCCCATTATAGTAGTAGACCCGACAGCTCACCATGCTGAGCCAAGGGTCGTAAGAACAAGATGAATCAGCACAACACAACCACAACAACAACAACAAACAACCCAACTACAAGGCAACGACCCAGGACAACGACCACGGACAAAGAGCAGGCAAGCAGCGTTGGTAAAGAGGGTCAGGAGCTAAGCGGAAGTTTAGCTTCCTTGACGCTCTCTCGCCGGAGGAGCGGGCGTTGTTTGAGGAGCACGCGAGAGATGACGACGACGACGTGCCCTCATGCAGCGGCGCTCGCCTGGCGAGAGTGTCCTCAGCCGCCGCAGCAGCTACGAGCGCCGCCAAGACCCCTAAGTAGGCCTAGCGGGTCAGACTCGGGGAGTCGCATCGGGCAGAGACCGATGGCGCTCGTAGCAGGAGGAGAAGGCGCAGAAGAGGTGGGCAACGCCCTCTCCCAGCAGCTGGAAAGCCCGGCGGGTGTGACGACCCGCACAGGAAGGGTATGAGTGGTGCCAGCATGAAGTGGTACCTGCGTTATCTCCGGGATGGGAAGACTCCCGAGGAGGCGGAAGCTTCAGTAAGAGGACGGAAGGAAGGGAGCAATGCATCCCCAGCAAAGAAGCGCAACAGGGCCGTGTCAGCTCGCACGCAAGGCAGCGGCACTAGAAACCAAGGCCCGGTCAGCACAACTAGGACCGCAAGGCGTGGTGACGGAAGGGCAGCGCCCAAGGACACCTACGCCCAAACTGCGAAGCGGAAAAGCGGCCAGCTCACGCCGCAGGAGCCCCCCAGTTCCAAAAGAATGAAGGGTGGCAGCACCAGGGAAGCCGGAAGTCAACCATCCGTACCAGCTCCACACCGGGAGGAGGAGGGAGGCGCAGATATGCGGATACTGTTAAAGTCATCCGCATGGCTGTACTTCCTCAAGACTACCCGGCGCGGTTGCTTGGATCGGAGGAACTTACCGCGCTCCAGGACATCATTATGGATGAGGTCTTTAGAGGAGACGACTACGCGGCGTCCTTCCTTGGAGTTGACTTCAAGGGAGGCATGATACAGATTGACTGTAAGGACGAGAGATCCGCCAACTGGCTGCGGGTGTTCGCCCCAAAGCTGGACGGCTGGAAGGGTCCCGTCCTTTGCGCGAAAAAGGCGGAGGACGTGCCAATCATGCACAGCATGACAATGTTCCTCCCCCGTTGCGGCGATAAGCCATACGAGTTCGCCCTAGGGTTGGTGAAGAACCAAAACCTGGGCCTCAGTATCGCAGCCTGGCGTGTCGTAAGCAGCGAGCTAGAGAAGCTAGGCGATATTAACGGTTGGAGATTGTACTTGTACATAGACGATGAGTCGTACAAGTACGTCCGAGCAGCTGGCTTCCGCCTGTATTACAGGTACAGCACGGTGGTAATGCGGCCTCACAAGCCGGCAGCCACCGGGAGCAAGGAAGCTGACAAGGCTGCGACGCAGGAAAGCGAGGGCATCGAAAAACAGGCAGAGACTGTAGCGGCCCCGGAAGCAGAAAGGATGCAGGTGGATGAGGTTGCGAGCGAGCCCAGCGTGAGCAGGGATGGGCAGGCTATGCCTGTGGCAACCTCAGTAAACCCGGACGTCAGTTCCTGCGGTCTGGGAGCAGAGCTACCCTCCACGCAGGAACTCCTTGAGGGGTTAGGAGACCCACTGGTCGGCAGTGCGGTTGACGGCGGGGACGAGGATTTGCTCCCCCTCGAACCACTTTTGTAGTGACCGTCAACACGGAAATTGCCCAGGTGAACCTGCATCACGCGTCGGCAGCGTCAGCTGTCATAGCGAGCAGGTTCACAGCGGATAAACTGGGCATACTGCTGATCCAAGAGCCTTGGGTCCATAGAGGAGAGGTTAAAGGCCTCAAGTTGGAGTGCAACAAGGTAATATGAAATCTCTCTAGCGAGAGACTTAGGGCTTGCATAGTGGTCAGGAATAACATTGAATTCTTCTGTATTTCAGAGTTCCTGACGCAGGATCTGGTGGCGGTGCAAGCCAGGGACTTCGAAGGCAAGGACTTCGTACTGGCTTCAGCCTATTTTCCAGGGGAGGCATCCACGGCACCCCGGTAGTGGTGGATAAGCTGGTGGAGCATTGCCGTAGACTCAAGCTTCCCCTCATCATTGGCTGTGATGCGAACGCCCACCACCTAGAATGGGGCAGCACCAATTGCAACACTAGAGGTGAGTCCCTTTTAGAGTACATATTAGGTAATAGCTTAGCGATAGAGAATGTGGGGTGTGAGCCCACATTCATAACTATAAGCAGGAGGGAGGTGCTGGACATCACCTTGAGCAATGAACACGCAAACGGATTGGTCTCACAATGGAGAGTCTCAACGGAGCCCTCTTTGTCAGACCACAGGATTGTAAGGTTCAGGCTGAAGGTGGAGACCAGACAACTTCCCCCCAGACGCAACCCTCGGAAGGCGAACTGGGATACCTTCCGTGAGATGCTAAGCGAGGAATTGAGCAAGAGGGGGCAGACTGATAGGAGCGTTTCAGCTCCGGGAATTGAGAGTAGGCTAACGGAGCTGAACGGGGCTGTTATCAATGCCTATCATGGCAGCTGCCCTCTAAGAGTGCCCACAGACAGTCGAAACTGCACCTGGTGGTCAAGGAAACTGGCAGACCTCCGGAAAAAGGTACGGAGCCTATTTAACAAGGCGAAACGTACGGGGGTCTGGGAAGAGTATAGAAGCTACCTCACCTTATATAATAAGGAGATTAGGTCTGCAAAGCAGGCTAGCTTCAGAAGGTTCTGCGAAAATGTCTCCTCCACGCCAGAAGCGGCTCGGCTGCATAAAGCTCTGGCTAGAGGTACGACTGACGTAGTTATAGCAATAAAAAGAGATGACGGGACTTTTACGACCAGCGCAGAAGACAGAGCTACGGAGCTTCTGCGGGCGCACTTCCCGGAGACTATTCGGGTAGACCAGTGTCTACCCGTGATCGAACACAGGCCATCCCGCGAGGATTGGAGGATAGCCAAGCAGCTGTATACGGCGGACTCAATCAAGTGGGCAATGGCCTCGTTCGAGAGATTCAAGTCTCCGGGACTGGATGGCATCTTTCCAGCGCTGTTACAGCAGGGGGAGCAGCTTTTACTGCCACACCTGGTTCGGCTGCTGCGGGAGAGCCTCGCAATGGCGTATATCCCTGTAATATGGAGGACAGCGAAGGTGATCTTCATACCCAAAGTAGGAAGGAAAGATTACTCATTGGCGAAATCGTTCAGGCCAATCAGTCTGACTTCTTTCCTACTAAAACCATGGAGAAGATCGTGGACCATGACATAAGGTCGAAAGCGCTGAAGAGGGCACCTCTGCATGCGGCTCAGCATGCGTACAGAGCGGGCAGATCTACCAGTACTGCTCTGTACCAGCTGACCTCTGAGATAGAGAGTTCTCTGGAGAACGGGGAGGTGATGCTTTGCGCGTTCTTGGACATCGAAGGTGCCTTTGACAACACTTCTCACAGGAGTGTGGCCAGAGCACTGGAGAAAAGAAATGTGGCAGCACCGGTGCGTAGATGGATAGAAGCCGTACTGCGCACCAGAATTGCTGAGACCACAGTGGGAGATAAGAGTATTCGTCTCGGCACAACAAGAGGCTGTCCACAGGGGGTGTGTTATCACCCCTGCTGTGGAGTCTTGTCGTAGACGACCTGTTAGCAATGCTAACGGACAATGGGATCCGCTGCCAAGGGTATGCGGATGATATTGTTATTATAGCCAAAGGCAAATATGAGGACACTCTCTGCGACCTGATACAAAGAGGTCTAAACCTGGCAAAGGGGTGGTGCAGGGGGTAGAATTGAACATCAACCCCTCCAAGATGACCATTGTCCCGTTCACGAGACGCAGGTCCCTTCCCGGTCTCAGGAACCTCACATTAGGAGGGAGAGTGATAGAGATGACCAATAAGGTCAAATACCTTGGTCTCACGCTGGACTCCACTTTGCGGTGGAAGCAACACGTGGACCTGACAAAGCAACAAAGGCATTAATGGTGTGCAATCGGCTGGCGGGTAAGTCCTGGGGCTGTAAGCCAAGGATTGTTAGGTGGTTGTACACCATGATAGTGCGTCCGATAATCACGTACGGGGCGGTAGCCTGGGCCTCAGTAGCGTCGCAGACCTCGGTAGGAATTAAATTATCGAAGCTGCAGCGGCTAGCCTGTGTCTGCATGACGGGCGCAATGCGCACCTGCCCAACGGCAGCTATGGAGGCCCTTCTTGAACTCACACCGCTGCACTTGGTTATCGGCCAAGTAGCCAAGAGCACGCTTCTGCAAATAACGTCAGAAGGGTTTGGCAAAGGAAAGGTAATATCGTCCCAGAGGATGGAAAAGATTAGCGGTAATATACCAATCGCCCTCCTCCCGAAGGACAGCACTACCAAAACGGTTAACTTCACTAAGAAGTTTACGGTCACCCTCGGAAGCAAGGATGAGTGGAACAACTCCACCCTTGAACTGCTTCTGAGGAACAGCACTTTGAGGTGGTACACCGACGGCTCAAAAATGTCGGAGGGAATTGGTGCAGGGATCGTGGGTCCACGCACCAAGCTCTCTATACCTATGGGGGAGTTTCCGAGCATCTTCCAGGCGGAAGTCTTTGCCATAAGTCGGTGCATAGATATAAACCTCCATCGCAACTATCGCAATGAGCGGATAGCCATACTTAGCGATAGTCAAGCGGCACTAAAAGCGATCTCCTCCTACGAGATCAAGTCGCTGCTAGTGCAGGAGTGCAGAGAAAGGCTGAACAGCCTTGCGGAAAGAAACCAGGTGCACCTAATTTGGGTGCCAGGTCACAAAGGAATAGCCGGTAACGAACTGGCAGACGAGCTCGCTCGCTCCGCAGCCTCCACCAAAATGGTAGGTCCTGAACCCTTTACAGGGGTGGGTCCCCATACTATAAAGGAGCTACTTCGCAAAGAAGAGAGAGTGTGCAGAGAGAAGTATTGGCAACAAACTCATGGCATGCGGCATGCCAGGTTGCTAATGGGAGGGTACAACATGAGTAGGTTCAAAGTTGTAATCAACCTCCCCAGGAATAAGCTTAGGCTCTTGGTCGCATTTTATACTGGCCACTGCAAGTTAAATAGGCATTTATATAACATGGGCCTATCTTCTTGCACTGACTGCCGGTTCTGCGACATGGAGCCTGAAACACCGGAACACCTGCTGATCGACTGCACAGCAGTCTGCAGACGCAGGATTAAGGCCCTCGGATCCATGTTTCCGGACAGGAATTGCATCGACTCATTAGCACCCAGTAAAATTTTGGAATTCATCGACGTGCTGGGGCTAAGTGAGTCCATGTGATCTAGGAGAGGGCACAATAGACCAAAGGTCGCGGTGCATTCCTCATAAATAAATCTAATCTAATCTAATGACTTAGAACAGCCGTCATCTTAAAACCCAATATTTCAAAAATATTTGCAAAAGGATTTCGTTCAAAATATGATACTGTAAAACAAATATATTTTCTCTAAAGCTGGAGTGTTCTCTTCCATTTGGACAACATAACCTAGCCAGCCCAGCCGATGTGTTTTGATTCGCTGAACTATGTCAAAGTCGTGATATACCTCGTACAGCTCAATGTGCCATCGATTGACGCAATCGCCGTTGCCAATGCGTAAATGACCATATATCTTCCGCAAAACCTTTCTATCGATCACTTCTTAGGTCGACTCATCAGTTAACGTATTGCCCATGCGTCTGCACCATATAGAAGGACGGCAATGATGAGGGACTTGTAGAGTTTGGTATATAGTATGTTCGTCGAAAGAGGACTTTAATTTTCAATTATCTATATCTGTTGGCAAGATCGATTCTGCGTTGGATTTCAAAGCTGATATTGTTGTTAGTGTTGATACTGGCTCCAAGATACACGAAATTATCTACGGCTTCGAAGTTATGACTATCAACAGTGACGCAAGCCAAATCGTGAAGACTGTTTGTTTGATACTCTTGTATAAGATTGTACCTTCTCTCGTCGGGCATGCTTTCATCCGACCAAATCTTGCAAAGCTGATGCATGCACCTTGTCAGTCTATCGGCCGCTGCCGCTTTGTTGTTATTCAGACGGGTAATTGTTATTCGAACCTCATCGTAGTCAGGCTATGGAACATCTATTCCATCGTCATCGATAGGGGAATCGGGCTTGCTACCTCCAGTTGTTACACCTTCAGTGCCGTTTAACAGGATGGAGAAGTGTTCCTTTCATAACTTCAGTATGTTCTGAATATCAGCCACTAGATCACCACTTTAAGACCTTAAAAGAGTATGCTCCGTTCTTGAAATCAAATATTAGTTGTCATCTCTTTTATAGAATTTTTGAGCATTGTCGGTCAGCTTCACAAGCTATTCATACGCTCTCATTTCGATCTCTTTCTTTTTTAGTCTACATACGCGTCCTTGCGCAAACCAGTGGTTTCGCTTGCAGCTGTATATAAGAATCTTGCAATACCATCACACAGTTCCATTATACTGAGTTGCTGATGAGTGCTCTCAGAGGGCAGAAAGTCGAGTGGAAAACTGATTCGCTGTCATAGGCGCGCTCCAGCCGCTTATAAAAGGTATCATTGGTCATATTGTCCTTCTCTTTCCTCGGGGCGTGGACGCAAAACAGTGTATTGTTGAAAAATTTTGCTCTGTTGCGGATTGCGGGTAGATGCTCATCCGCCATAGTGATTGCCAAGGCACGACGACTGAGTCACACAAATCCCACACCGAACATGCGCTCTTTTATATGGCCGCTGTAGTAAATGTCACAAGGGCCTACTCGTCTTCGTCCTTGTCCCATCTATCGCATTTTTTGGACGGCAGTAATGTCAGCCTTTACTTTTACGAGGACATTAACCAGAGAGCCATCGGCACCTTTTCAATATAGTAACGGACATTTAAGGCACATGTCCTTAAATCATAGTCTTTATTACGTTTGTGTGGTTGTCATCAAAAGTAGGGTCGTTCATCCGAAGCTGATGCTTCCTTTTCATGGGGTTTGGTTTCTACGTAGCCGGTCCCAGTACGAAGCCTCGCTAGGAGAGTAGTAAAAAGCTTTATACACATTTATATAGTGAGTCGCTTGCTTCCTAAATTAAACTTCAGCCAACACTAAAATAGAATAAGTCGGAGTGGCTCCGCAGAAGCTTCTTCTCGTTTAGCCGCGACCCTTGCCTCCGTAAGCTACCGCATCTTACACAAGGTTTACTTACGTTTCTCGGGTGCGCGACAAGGACGCAAGAGGTGAAATTGGTTATAGTCTATAGGCTTAATCTTTAAGGTGGGTGTTCTGTAATAACCCCAACAATATTACAAAGCTCCCTTTTGAGAAGAAGTATAAGGCTTTTGATCTGTCCACCATCAACACTTTCCCAAAGTAAGTTTATGGTATGCCCAGATGAAGTTAAACCAGCTATCTACTGAGAGTCTATATATTGCCTGCTTGCATAGCAACAAGAAGGTTTATGGTCTTGTTGGTTAAGGCAGAAGTCTACTTGGTTCTGTTATAGCAACGGCCTCAAAGGACGAATTCTGGTCATTTATTTTTAAACTTCCTTCTGAGTATGGATTACTCTAGAAGAAGCCCGCTTCTGTTCCTATTTCATACTTTCATCAGTCGGTTTACATTTAGATTTCGCCGTTAGACCTGTCGACCCCAGAACCATTAATCCATTCTTATTTACTGGGGATTGAAAACGTTGTGTTTAATTCCTCATTGATATCCTTTTCTCGGTCGCATCGCTAATTGAGTCCGAGTTCATTAACAAAGAGTATAGTAGAGTATATTAACAAAGAGTAGATACAATGCCCGTAGTGACGCTGGTTCTGGCTCCAATGATTTAAAATCATGAAGCGGCTGGCCGGAAGTATGGAATCATACTATATTTCGCTAGCATATGTATTCCCCTGATATCGAGGATAACCTCCTTACCTCCAGAATCTTTATTCATGTAGTTTTTTTTGGCCGGTAGCGCCCAGCAAACTTTATTTCGATAATGTCGTCCACCACAATACCGCATGTGGAATTGTAAACCCTCCTTTGGGGCAATAGCTCTTCTGCAGCTGCCCCAAAGCCCTGTTCTTAATGTGTTCTCTCAAGCTTAGTATTTTATCTCGGATAACTCCAAGATATTTAAAGGAGCGCGATGGTAAAATAGGAGGGAACTCCTAAAAGATTTAATTGCGTTATTTTTGTCCGTCCTGTGAAAAGACAAATTTCAGTTTTCTCAGAATTCATAGTTAGGCCGTGACTTTTCTCCCAGTTGGTGGGGATATCAAGGTCTCTTTCTATGTGCCGGTATAAGCAATAGTGATAGCTGATATCAGTTCAGCCGTACTAGCGTTGTTGAATGCATGGAAGGAAGTCAATGAATGTCTCTATGGTGAATTAACGATTGTCCCAAGAACTTCATGTAGAGCGCCATCAACCGATTTTTCTTTGACGTACGCGTACTGTCTGTCCGTTTGATGAAATTTGTCGATTGATGAGATCGTCATAGATCCTGCCCATACTTGTTAGTGGGAAGGTTGTTAAACTGACTGGTCTGTTAGATTTTGGCCAGGAGCAGTTTTTCGTTCCTGGTTTCGATAAGAAGACAACTTTGGCCTTCTGTCACCAACGCTAGCCACGCTAAACAGACACATCCGTGACGGCTGCATTGAAATACCATTAATACTTGAAAATTATTGGGTAACATTTTAAATAAAATATTGAAGCAAGCATTCGTACCCCTTGTGTATCTGAATTGCGTTCTATCACGTAAATACAACATACGTCTATAACTATTACTATGTAATTCCTAACCATGAGCTATAACAGAAGGATCTTATTTGTTATATGATGGACAGACTCGTGAACGTCTCTGTTAAATGCGCCAATGAGAGTATTGGAAGATCGTATAAGATTTCATAATTCAACAAGAATTTTACAATAAAGCCTATCATAGACAAACTCGTTGTGCTGTAGAAGGAAGTATCTTTATTTATGTGTATGTATCTATATGAAATGTTTACCAACTGACGACTATACTTCGCTGTGTCGTACGCCAACGGTTTAACATTGATTTACTGCACACCCAGGTTTAACGCTGACGTTTCTCTTATTACACACTTTATAATTTTCTTTCGCCTGTCATTATGCTACACTTCCGCACACGACCAGTTTCAACACAAACAAATTGATGTTACTCGTCGAAATTTCTGCGAGTAACCATACATACATATAGTATCTAAACGGGTGTGCACTTAAGTAAATGTATAAGTAGATGCCCAGCAGCTAAATCAACTAATTATACAATGCTTAAATTTTTGTTTTTTTAAGAACAAGAAAACTAGTTGTTAGTTTTCGGTCAGAAATATACCAGTCTTAGTTGGAAAATAAACTAACTTTTCCTCCATTCGTTAAGCGGAAAAATTACTGGTCAAATAAAATAGCATATTAGAAAATTGTTTTGAAATTTGTATAAGTCGGATGTGTAGCCGAATGCCTGACCAGCTTTACGTCTCAGTATATACAGTAAACCTTTGCTTTATTTACATACATGTACTCAACTCTAGAAAACCTTAGGGTGTTGTGTAACATTTTTTTGCTACTGTCATGGTAATCAAGGTGTTGTGTTAGCATTTAAGCTATATACACATAAATTTTAAAGTTTGATAAGCTACACTTTAATAGATATTATGAAATGCAAGTATTTACATTATTTATGTGATTATTTTGAATACTTTGTATGTTTCTTAAATTTTACTGGAATATTACTTGTTATGTAAGTTGTTTATTATTAACAAGTTTTAAACACGCTTCAAGAATTTCTTAACTTTTGCATGCAAAAAGATACAGTCCTGGGTGGTAAGCTATCTTTTGACATATACAAATTGGTTAACCGTTACAACAAAAAATTAGTTGGAATTTGCATTTAGATATAAGAATATAATTTTAAAAATAACTTATTTAAATAAAATAAGCGTATTTAAAGTTAAAAAACAAGATTGGCTTAGGAAAGCAACAGCTTTTTTGTTTTCTGTCGATCTAATGTAAACAAACACAGCCGTAGAAAACTCACCACCGAGAAATCTAACACCAGGGACACATTTTATAAATAACAACTCACTACTTGCAAAATATCTGATTATCAGTAAATCAATGACACTATGACATTTAAAGCATCTATTAATAAAAATATACCATATATAAATCATTTTTAATTTATATTAAATAACAATATTTGTTGCTTTTGCCTCTTATTTACTACCTCAATATATACAACACTGCGTTGCTACCACTGAAAATCCAAAATGGTCGCTATTCTCCCCTCAGAAAGCTACCACGAAAAGGTTTTCTACTGTATATACTGTGCTTTACGTGTTGCAAACTGATGTCCGACTAGTTCATGACTAGCCTTATTTCATTTAAGAAATTCTAAATAGAGCGTAGCATGATTCCAGACTTGTTTGTTTCTTCTCTGCATTATTTATATTATGTCTGAAAATCGCAATTGACTTATTTTAGTACAACAACATGTTAAAAACAGCATTCTGGGTGGTTGACTAGTTGGACCTGTGGTACACATTATACCTAGTGCAACTTATAACTATTTGGTTCGACTGCAGAGTGTACATAAACATACAACATACATATGTATGTATATTATAAACCTAGTTGCTTTTGTAGTTTTGCCTGTCTCCAGTGCTTACCTAAAGTGTCTGCTGCTCGTGCTGGGGTTGTGCACATGTCGAAGGGTAGTTGGCGAGTAGTAGTTACATAGTATTGGGTACGGCTAAGGGTTGGTGAGCTTCTTCATATATGCTGATTTTGTTTTACTACTCGTTATTTTGCTTCTCAAATTTTGCTCTTCGACCCCATCAGAGCGCATGCCAAGTTGCGCGTGCTTTCGAAACTCAGTTGGATTTAGACTTACTTTCGAAAATTACCACAGAAACGGAAGGTTTTAGATGTGCGGTCGGTGGCGAAAAATACGATATGTTTTATAAAATATGGCCACAAAAAAAAAACGGTTGAGAAAAGCAATTTAAAACGTCATCTTTAATTCTTATTGGCGCTTGTATGTTGATACCCCGTGAATACGTTTATTTGTAGGGAAAGAAGTGCAAAAATTATATCAACAAAAATAATAAAAGGAAAATGATGGGCTAATATATATAAATGGCCTTCATCACTGAGTAAATATATATATATAACATACTCACTTAAAAAAGTGAAAATGCATATGCATATGTACATATGTATATATAATATTTGATATAGAATTTCGTATGTGTATTGTGTAAACATGTTTAAAAGGCTAGAAACGTCAGAAGATGTGTTACCTATACTTATTTTCATAAGGGACTTGCATATTGCGACTAAAACGATAACCACACAGTGAGTGTTTCCAATGTTGTGATAACTATTATTTCATATATTTGAAAAGACCGTTTTTAGTTGGAAATGTATTGTGTGCGGTTGAACTGTGTGTTTACCTCGGTATATGTCCTGCATAGCAGTAAAAACGCTGTTATTGTCTGTTTTGTCGTTGCCGTTGCGATTACCGTTGCCACAACCGTCTTACTGTGTTGTGCGCATGGTTTGCAATCGTTAGAGTCAGCAGTGACCGCCGCAATGCCAACTTTTGTCGATTAGTTCTCCTGTTTACCTACTCTTTCGTACTCGGTTATTTACACATGCACTCGATTGTACAATATACAAAAATGTGACAATACATGCGCGTTTGAATATACATATCAAGTGGAGAGCTTGTTTTGCAGGAGCAGCAGCAACCTCAAAAGTATGAAAAACAGTGTTCTGACACGAAATAAGCGGCAGAAAGTGTTCCAAAATAAATCCACTTTGATCTTTGCATAAATAACGAATCTCGCAAATAGCTAAATGAATAACAGAAAAATTAAGTAAGACACTTGTAATTATATAGTAAAAAATCGTTCAGGTGTAAGCTATATCACTTAAACAGTGAAATTGTATATAAATGCAACGGTAAATTATTAATGTCTAAATAAGTTTCGTTTGAATGCAAACATACATATATACATACACATATGCTTTCGCGTATATTTAAAAACTGCATATATGCAAGTATGGGTAGGCATACTCAGAATTATACAAAATGTTTAATTGCACACGCAAACGTGCAGCCTACGTAAAGGCTTTCATCTAACTACGTATAAACGAACAACACACATTAGATATCACATATGGTCATGTACGTAAAAGTGAGTGTATGCATCCGTTTGTATGCAAATATAAACCGTATATAAGCCTTTGATTTCCATATACTGTATGCCAACAAGAAGCAAGAATTCAAAAAAAGATAAATACAATATATGTACAAACACATAACTAAGAAAATGTAAGAAGGATACTATGTATAGGGAAAAACAACAATAAAATATCAAAATGAGTTTAACAGTCAGTTTAGTTAAATTAAAAAAAAATATATGTTAACTTTGGTTGCACAGAAACTATAATACCCTTCAAAAATATAAAAGATTCCATATAAAAACTTGATTGGGTATTAAAATAATATTCCCATACACCTGTTCTAATTATTATAAATGTTTATTTTTATATTGAGAATATAGGGAAGAAGTAAAAAAAATAATCGGAAATCATCATCAGATAGAGGAAGAACATAAGGAAGTTCATACATTTTCGGCATTAAACTTTAGCATACCCAATATTATACGTTGCCTTTATTTTGCTAAGACACCAACCGAAACTGAGGGCTAAAATAAATATTCACCAGATTTATCATTTATTTTGTTCATAGATACAAGAACGCACTATTATTATAAGGACACGCTCTCTTAATTTCATAAAGACAACTCACATATTAACTGATATATGCGGTATCAAGTTAACTGGATGTTCGAAAATCTCTATATTAAGTATACCGAAGACATTTCTTGACACAAGAGCAAGTTTCTAAAAATATATCTGACAGATTAACAGATCTTTTACGTAAACAGACAGTCATAGGCACTGGGGTCCACATATTTGCTATCTGGTTGGTTGTAAAAATCTGATGGAATTTCGACAATTTTTAGACATAAAATCACATATCTTTAAAGCACGTTTTTTGTAAAGCTTTATTTATATCATAAGGTTTATATACTTTCATCTAAAAGAATCATATTGAATATAAAATTATTATATATTTGAAAAAGTCGTGCTTGTAGTCCAATTTTACATAAATTTACAATGAAGCATAAAAATCTCAGGATAATTTTACGTACCCAATTCGGTTGACGCGGTTCCCACGTGTCCAATGTCCAATTCTGAAGTCGGCTTCCATGAGTCCCATCTGCGTCATGAATACTTCTAGCATTCTACTTTATATAAAAAGTTTTTGTACTTGTAGTAGTTTTCACAAAAACCTTTATACTTGTATAGAGAGTGGGCGAAGTTATCATCGGATATTTAAATTCAGAGGAGGTAACGAAGAGACTTATCCCGAGAAGCTGCCCAATTTTTCCTATTTGGCGGTAATCATGACATTTTATGGCAGTGTTCCGATGCCAATGCATGGTGGCAGTGAACACGTGTACCACGTTTTATCAGATTTTGATTTTGTTTGAATTGCGCAAGCAAACTCTCCCTGAGGTCGTGAAATCATAGAAAGCTTGCGTCATGCGAGTTCTTTTCTGCAAATGACGATAACACCGTGAAAAGTCAAATAGACGGTGCTTGAAAATTGTCGTTTTGGCATTAGAGAAGAAGCAGAGGATCTCTACTATACATCTCTTATGGATCGACTGAACACATTTTAGGAATGAAACGTATCACTGCTAGTCTCGTACCAAAAGACCTGAATCTTTCGAAAAAAAGCGACGTCGAGTAAAGGTCGGAAAAGAAATTCTTGACAACGTGGGATCCTACATTCATCCAACGCATCATTACTACGGGCGAGGCGTGGGTTTATGAATATAACGTCGAAACTATCCAGAAATCTAGCAGATGGCGCTCTAAAAATGAAAAAAACGTAAATTCGTTGAAAGCACTAAAAGCCACCCAAGACGAGCTTAAAAGTGCAAGGAAATCTGGTATAATTGCGTGCTCAGGAGCATTTTTCGAAGACGATAATAAATATTTGTATTAAAATTCCTGAAAATGTTCTTTTTCTTTTTCAAATTTTATCAGATGGTATATCTTACAGACTAATTTCCGTTATAAAGTCACCAATACACTGAGGCCTAAATATTCGGTATCTGGAGATTGGAAATTCATAGAATCATTTTTGAAATATGGAATGACTTTCAGCCTATTTCTGGTGTCTGATGTATAAACAATATTGTAAAGTGAAAGAGCCCGGGGAAATTCAAAATTGTGATATGTATATGTAATTAGGCGTGGCTGGTAGTTCCAAAGCCATGGGATTTTATATAAAAGACTTTTACACTGAATTAAACATTACACTTTAAACTTTTAAAACAACCAAAAACGCAGATTTCTTGTACTTAAGAGTTAATGGCACTTAAAAGAATTTCGCTTAACCCTCTCATGACCGAATTAAAATCAGAACACCTAAAAAATTAATGAGGACAGATTTGTGTTAGTCATGACGAATATATGAGCTGATAAAAACTTCGAAGTCCTTGGAGTCTTGGTTCGCTATATTCTGGATGTTGCCTTTAGGCAGGTGGTAATTAAAAAAAAAAAACAAGTAATTTTTTTTTATCGCATTTCATATTCAAATTTCAGTGTGGAAGAAAAATCATGTTTTTTTAGCAGATTGCAGCATAAATAGACATTGCTTTAATTGCAAAAACCAGTGAGGCATAGCATACATCTGCATTTTAATCCTCATTCTAACAGTGACCAAATTTATCAAATTGTGTAGATTTTTTAAGTTTATCATAATATGCTCTTTTATATCAAGCCGATTCAGATTTTTCATTGAGTTATAAAATTCATAAGAAATAAAAAATTTTCCCAAAAATAGTCAAATTTCAACCGTTAATATCTTTTAAACGGTTGGGTTTACGAAAAAATCATAAGAGACCATATTTTAGAGCATTCAATTTCCTACAAAACCCAATTAACAAGATATTTTTTCAAGTAGTTGGAAGCGAGATATAAATTTTTCTATCTGATAATAAGAAAAAATAAAAAACCGTTAGGCGGAGGACCTTCCCGTTACAATTAAAAACTCATATTGGGAGAGGCTTTCTTAGAGGTGTCTAGGAACCTATTTTTGCGAGTACCAATTGAAAAAAAAAAATTAAATTTTGAATCACCCTAATGTACATACAGTTATGTGAAAAACAATAAGGACAGTGGTCTGCAGTTAATGGTTCCAGAAATGTGGGGAAATTAACAGCAAATAACTAATCAAATTTATTGCGAACAAATTAAAAACAGTTTTACGCATATTTTGCTATGTTTTGTATTTTATTTGCATTTGTTTTCAAATTCACAATATTAGCATGTAAAAAAATAGTGATTTATTAAAAAAATACAATATTAAATAATAAAAGTAACTAGTTTTCATTCAGAAGTGATGATATTAATTACTTATTAGTTTAATATTTTGTTGAAAATACCTCGTTATTTAAAATTGATCAACACCGCTTTGGCGTAGAATCAACTAGGTTTTGGCAGACGGAAACAGGAATTGCATTCCATGAAATTTGAATAAGTTAAAAGGGCTTTTCATTAATACTTTGAAACTTTTCTATTAACGTCGCTTTCACCATACACCACAAATTTTCAATGGATTTTAGATCCAAGGACTGCGGTGGCCACTCCATTATTGACCCTAACCCCCTCTTTTGTACACTTAGCCGTGTTTTTAGGGTCGTTGTCCTGCATAAATATCCAGCTAAGTTTTGTATTGTCTTCAGCGTACTGTAGCATAAGTTCTTGTAGTATTGCCACAAAATCGGTTGCCGCCTTCACAGTCCGCTGTATCCTATGCAGCGACCCCAAACCATTGTATGAAAACGATCCCCAAATCATAATGTTTCCGCCAACATGTTTAACGGGCTTTATCGTATATCCGTACTTAGGGTTATAGGCAGCATTATTCGGTCTACTTACATAATGAATACCTCGATTAGAATTAAATAAGTTGACTTTTGTTTCGTCAAACACGAGAATGTTACGTCATTTTTCTTTATGCCAAAAGACATGTCCTTCGGCAAACTTAAGCTATTGTTGCACGTTCTTTTTTGACAACATAGGCTCTTCTATCGAGCTTCGGCTCTTCAGACTTTCCTTTATAAGTACTCTGTTGATGGATCAACATCAATATTCAAATAACGTTTTATAAGTTTTGGCGAAATGAATGGATTTTTCTTAACAGAGCAAACTATATTTTCTTTACAAACAAGAATATTTTTGACTTCCTGACGCGTGTTTCAATCTGTTAAGTACGAATTTCCTTGTTTCACTAAATATTTCATATGTTCTCGAGTTTTCGGATCGTAGTGCTTATACAATAAAAAGAAGAACCACGTTTAAATTTATTGATATTAAAACCAAAAGTATTATTTTTGCCTTATCTCTGCAAAAAAACACGTTTCAGTAAAACTATTTTCGTTACTGGTTTTAAATAGCATGCTGTCCTTATTAAATCGCACAACTGCTTGCGGACTTTGTTAAGAACAAAATGGCGTTTTACGAAATGTGTGCAAATACTTTTTTATTTGTTTAACGGAATCTGTTTTTATAAATAAAGAGTGATAAAAAAATGCCATTAACTGGCGTAAACAATTTTATTTTTGTTTTGTTTTTATGCATCCTTGTCCTTATTATTTTTCACATAATGTATAAACAGCCGCTTTCCAACAGCCATTATATTTACTACCTCCCTGCTTTTAAGGACAGTTTCTGACGCAATGCGAAATGTGAGATTATTGCACTAATTTCCACTTGGCTATCGATGCACATAATTATATTACATATATGTACATATATGCCACTTTTTGCGTTGTTAGCTAACTCAGCAGCTTTCCTTACCATTAAGATTTCTGCTTCGAAAATAATCCAGTATTCCGGCAGCTTGAAGAGTTGCCTGAGATCTAGCTCCGCGCAATAAATCCCGGCGTCCACTCCATCAGTCATTTTTGATGCGTCCGTGTATATACTATGCGCTAAAAAAGTAAGACTTTGTTAGTATTAAAATTCTTAATTTACTCTTCAAAATCTATGTAATCCCAATTGGCCTCAATACAAGTTTTCCAATTCTCGAAATATTCAATGCGCATAGCATAGCGACTTACGTTTAATGTCTTTAGTTGATTCGAAACGTTTTTCGTTTGAGATTGCTTAATACATAGAAGTCACACGGAGCTAAATCAGGCGAATAAGTTGGTTGTGGCACGATATTGTTTGAAAATTAAACGAAAAACTCAAGAATAGTCAATAGAGTATGCAATGGCGCATTTCGTGGTGCAAAAACCAAGAGCTGTCGCCCTATAATTCCGGTTTCTGTTTATAGCTTCACGCAAACGACGCCATAACACTCATATTGTATTCCTTGTTGACAGTTTGGTCGGTCGAAAGGCACTCGGAGTTCACCACTTTATCGTGGTTTTTCGACACTATATTCCGCTGATTGATTGTCTGTTTCGTAGGCATACATATATCTAAAACTTATTGCCCGTAATAATACGTGTTATGACATCCTGATAGTCGAAAAGCGTTGTTTCACAGACGTAAACGCGGCGTTGTTTTTCGAAAAACTCGAGTAATTTTGAACCCAATCGTGCTTTCACTTTTCTTAGGCTCAAATAATCTTTGAAAATGGGTTTGACTGATCCTTCCGTTATTCCAACGATGTAAGTAAGATCTCTAACTGCTAATCGTCAATTTCAAGCACTAAATCTTTTATTTTATTGACGTGTTGGTCATCAGTTGATGTTGATGGCCGTCCTGGGCGTGGTTCGTGGTAAACGCGTTCTCGACGTTCTTTGCGTAGTTTGTACCAATGAAAAACACTTTTTCGCGACAAACAATTATAAGCGAAGGGCTTTTCTAACATTCTGAACGTTTCGGCACCAAAAATTTAATTCTGTATACAAAATTTAATGGGACTCCTTTGTTTAATAATTCATCGCAAGAATAACTGAATGCGCTTTATGTTTTTCAGAAAAACAAGCGTATACTAAACTGTAATTATTATGTTGGTGTGAAATCCCTCTTTTACCGTGACTTGAAACCTTCTATCCCAGATAAAGAGTAAAGGTGCGCGGTCTATTTTATCCACCGACCCGCTGCCTATTCAGCTTTGTCCGAAATGTCAATTTTCTTCACATTGAGTTTCCACTTCAGTTTGCTGTCAAAAATTACTTCCCGGTTCTTGATCTTTGGTAGTTAACTCTACTCCGTTGAGCCCGAGGGTTTCCATGAGGGGACCTAGTCCTTCCTTGTTAAAAGTACCATGTCCGTCTTATCGGCATTTACTTCTAGGTTAGCCGATACTGAACATTGGTGTATAGCTTTTAGAGTGCTATTCACAACGATACTAATTATGCCTAGGAACTTGCTCGTCACACGTGACTCGCAACAAACACAAAAACAAGTTAAATTTATTAAGAAACAATTACTAAAATTTAAAAACATGAAAGAAATTAAAAAAAAAGACGCTGTCTTCGATGTTTTTTTCTCTCTACACAGATTCGTATTTTTTATGAGGCAAATACGCTCAGAGGCGTATTTCTGTGGCGTGACACTCGTTTAGCTATGTCGCCTGCATAAGTTATAAGTTTTGGTGCTTTTTCTTCAAATTTTTTCAGAAGCTTATTTGCTACAATGAACCACAAGAGGCGACAGTACAACCATTTGAGGAGTTCCTGTTCGAACTAACCTCAGCAATCTGGTTTCGTTTCATTCTGCGTTAATCCTCCTGCACTTTAGTAGAGCTGTTATCCATGCTACGATGGCGGGCCCCATTCCGGCTGCAACCAGACAATTAGCCATATCCCCATTGGATACGTTATTGAACGCTCCACTTATGCCAAAAAAGGCGCCCAGGTTATATTTCTAATCCTCTAAGGCTTTCTCTATATTTAAAGTTAATGAGTGAGGTGCTGTGCTCTTGTAGAACCCCCAAAGGTGATCTAATCACCGATGCCCAGAGCATACTTAAATTATAAAGGGAACACTTCTCCAGCCTGCTGAATGGCAGTGAAAGTACAACACCAGGAGAAGGCGAACCCGATTCCCCAATCGATGATGATGGAGCAGACGTTCCATTGCCCGACCTAGAAGAAGTTCGAATAGCAATTACCCGCATGAGGAACAACAAAGCGCCGATGGATTGCCGGCCGAGCTATTCAAACACGGCGGCGAAGAACTGATAAGGAGCATGCCTTTGCTTCTTTGTAAAATATTGACGAAAGCATGCCCAACGATTGGAATTTAAGTGAGCTCTGCCCAATCCACAAAAAAGGAGACCCCACAGTCTGCGCCAAATACCGTGGGATAAGCCTCCTCAAAATCGCATATAAGGTTCTATCGAACGTATAGTGTGAAAGTGTAAAGTCCACCGTCAACAAACTGATTGGTCCTTATCAGTGTGGTTTTAGACCTGGAAAATCAACAACCGATCAGATATTCACGATACGCTAACTCTTGGAAAAGACCCGTGAAAGGAGAATCGACACACACCACCTCTTCTTCGATTTCAAAGCTGCTTTCGACAGCACGAAAAGGAGCTGCCTTTATGCCGCGATGTCTGAATTTGGTATCCCCGCAAAACTAATACGGCTGTGTAAACTGACGTTGAGCAACACCAAAAGCTCCGTCAGGATCGGGAAGGACCTCTCCGAGCCGTTCGATGCCAAACGAGGTTTCAGACAAAGTGACTCCTTATCGTGCGACTTCTTCAATCTGCTGCTGGAGAAAATAATTCGAGCTGCAGAACTTAATCGAGCAGGTACAATCTTTTATAAGAGTGTACAGGCGTATGCCGATGATATTGATGTCATCGGCCTCAACACCCGCGCCGTTAGTTCTGCTTTCTCCAGTCTGGACAAGGAAGCAAAACAAATGGGTCTGGCAGTGAACAAGGCCAAGACGAAATATCTCCTGTCATAAAACAAACAGTCGTCGTATATTAAGTTTGTCACGAAGTTTGTAACACCCAGAAGGAAGCGTCGGAGACCCTATAAAGTATACATATAAATGATCAGTATGTTGAGCTGAGTCGATTTAGCCATGTCCGTCTGTCTGTCTGTCCGTCCGTCCGTCCGTCTGTCTGTCTGTATATATACGAACCGGTCCCTCAGTTTTTAAGATATCGTTCTGAAATTTTGCACAGGTTATTTTCTAAGACGAAAATGTAATATCAGAAAAAATTGTTCAGATCGGCTTACTATAGCATATAGCTGCCATACAAACTGAACAATCGGAATCTAGGGCTTGTATGGAAAACTTGCGCATTTGACAAGATATATTCACGAAATTTGGTATAGATTATTTTCTAAGACAACAATGTAATCTCCGAAGAAATTGTTCAGATCGGATTACTATAGCATATAGCTGTCATACAAACTGAATGATATATCTTCACGAAATTTGTTATGAGTTATTGTTTATAGAAATAATGTAATATCAGAAGAAATTGTTCAGATCGGATTAATATAGAGTATAGCTGCCATACAAACCGAACAATCGGAATCAAGGGCTTGTATGGTAAACTTTCGCATTTGACGTGGTACCTTCGCGAAATTCGCCATGGATTACTGCTTAAGGTGATTATATAATCTCTAAAAAAATTGTTCAAATCGGATTACTATAGCATATAGCTCCTGTGAAGGAACCGGTGCTACCGAAGTTAACGTTTTTTCTTGTTGTGTATTAGTCTAGGGGTAGTAGGGTGATGGGTAATAGCTTCCTAAGCATAGCCACTTTGGTAGTCTTTTCTAATTTGCAGCAGAGGCCCTTCCACGACTTCCTTTTGATTTGTTGAATCTCTTTTTTACATACTGGTTATCTTCGCCAGTTTCTAGAGTTCATAAACACTGCGCCTACGTGATCCGAGCTCCCTGTTGCACCAAGGCGGCTTCGAACTTCGCTTTGCATGCGACGGAGGACATGCGATGAAATATGTTGTACTGAGAATATTCGTAAGTGTGACGTCACCTTTTCAAGTTCAGAGGTTAAATCACATGCCTTGAATGTGGTTAATTTCTGTGTTACTATTTTCTTGTTCAGATTAGTGATTTTAGGATTTCGGAAAGTTTTACTTTTATTGAGAGCTGTGAATTTTACTTCAAATCTTACATGCCTATGGTCAGAAGACGAGTGTATTCGAAGCACTTTCCAACCTTCAACCTTGCGTCTTGTACTTGTATGTAGTGTTACATCTAGAACATTATTTGAGGCAGAAAATTTAGTAACGACTCTTCCCTGTTGGTCTCGCTGCTTCCACATACAGTGTGGTGCGTATTGGTGTCAGCGTTTATCACCAGGGGTCCGCTGGCGGCGCTTTATCATCGTAAGGCATGTAATAGGATTCAAAAAGTAGTGTCTCATTCTTGTCATCATTTGCACTCGCTATGTAAACGTTTCGGTAAAAGTTTTACAAATTTTAAAACAAAATTTAATGTTGGCTCTTTGTTCGAAGCTCATTTTCGCACCGATAACACAAACATACTGACACTTAAAAAGCAATAACTTCACTTCCATTCTATGAAATGTCATAAAATCAATGGACAATCGATAAAGATAGCAGATTTTAACGCACCCGTCGACATATAGATAGCGCTAACAGGGAGCGCTAGATTCAAAAAGTCCTGTTTACTTTTGATCGTACCTTGTAGAATCTTACCCAGATCCTTCTCGACCTTTCGCTCCTCCATAACGTAAACATAAATATTAACAGGTTGCACTTTTTCATGCGAAGGTATACGCTATCTCCGCCCCTCGCCATCTTCCCGAACCTATCGTACAGCATGTACTCAGTCTACCTTTTTGGAGACTGTAGTTCTGGCTAAAATCTTCCTTGCCCTCAACACCATCCAATCTTCGGTCGACACATCAGGATTTTTTCTTTGTAGAAGCCGCAGTGCAGCCGTTTTCCCGTTCGAGGCATAAGAACCTTCACTTTCGGAATGGTGAGGATGCAGCTCTGTCCCACTATTTCAAGAACGGCCCCCTCACACAGGCCTTTAAGTTTTACCACCACATCCTTTATCCATTGCAGGGAGGGGTCGTCCTTATATTTAAAGATTTGGACTCCGTTCAGCCAGCCAGTACCTTCAGAGGTTGCCGTAGGCGTGCTTGGGACTCAATCTATCTTTACAAAGAGTGCATCTTCACTTCGCAATCCCGTAATCGATCCGGTTCCCTAGCATTTCATATCTACCAGGAGGTAGACAAGGAGGTACATATAAACAATGACAGAGACATTTATACTTCCTTGTCTCTAGTTTCCCAGGAAACGAAGAATAGATATATTCATCTGCCTTAGCTAGACGTCGCCTGCCTGCATCGCCCAGACCTGCTCTAAGAACTAGCTCAGTAGCTAAGCCCAAACGGTGCTGGTAAGGACGCCCTTTACAAAATTATCATAAGTACCTCTTCACTTCTTTCAACATTATTATATTTTTAATTTATTCTCCTATTTTTTTATTAATATTGTTCAGTTGGTTTTAAAATGAAGTGTTTAGTTAAATATTTATATGCAACTTTGAACATGAAAGGGTTAAGCTTAGTACGCAGCTCTCAAGAAACGTAAAAACTTCATATAAAAAAACGCTTAAGAAACGGTCAAGATACTTTCCTGCGACAAACTTACTTGTGCTAGTACGCAGCTCTCAAGAAATCTAGTACCAATTTTTGATACTTTTTTCAGTAAAATGTGAATATGGCAAACCTGGTTTTGCGAAGAAATATCACATCAAATCAACAATTGTTTCTTGAAGGAAATTCGAAGTAATCGTCAAATTCATCCTAAATTAGTTGAAATCATTATTATGAAGTATATTCCATTTTGAAATGTTGTATAAAACCTACCAATCATCAACAACATTTCTTAAATCTCAATAAAAATATTTATGTTACCATATACATACACACATACATATTACGCACAAAGTTTGTTTTCTTTGTTTATTCTCTCTTGCTCTTCTAATGTAGATCATTCACAATGCGTAACCAGCTGCCAAAATTACTTGAGAAATAATGTATTTTTTTTCTTGAGCAATTACTTGAGAGCTGCGTACCAACCTTTAAGTACCATATGGTATTTACTTTCTGTTTGTTAAAAATATCTTTTAGCATTTTTTATCAAAGTTTTAATTAATGAAAACAAAAATATGCAGTTCTTTAACAATATTAAAATTAATTAAAAAATAGCAGTATAAAATAAAAGTGTTTTATAAGTGAAGAGCAATGTGATACCATAGGAGAGATTTTTAATTAAATTTTTGAATGGCGCACAAAATTATGCAGTAGTTAAGCCAATGGTACTTAACCGGGAATGACTATATTTAAAACCCATTTGGCTGCGAGGGCCTTCGTTGTTTGAAATGGCCTGGCTAGGCTACCCAGGGGAAAGCGTGTTGAGGGTAAAGACGATTCTGTGAACAAATTATTACAATAGATTGTTCTTTGGTTAATTTCTCGTTCGTCATTTGGCCGTTTTCCCGTGTAAACCTTTCCTTTAAGGGGGCAGTTTGTAACAGAATCGCAAACCTACCGCTGACTCACTGATCATCATCCTCATGCTCCATTGCAATAAATTTGCTTAGCACTTCCACGTGATGATGAACTGAAATTTTTTTGAAAATTGTATATGACATTACAAAGCTTGCAGTAGTGGCCTACGTAGACCTTTTATATTACCTTATGAAGTTTTTTTCTAAACCCCGTTTTTTCCAAATCTTTTCACCGGTATTGGATGATATATGTATGTACTATACAACTTTGAAAATCGAAATGTCCTGCGTAGGCCACATCACACAACGGAGGGTTAATTTTCAAACCATAGATGCCATTCCCGACTGTGACCCAATTATAGTTATAGCACTTTATAATTCTTCGATTATCATAATTTTGTTGTAGTTGCAAAAATTTGATTCCACCTACACACTTCCAACCTTTCTTTAGGACCAAGGTATATATGTAAAGGGCGCCCCAAAATTATGGCTGAATTTCCTTAATGCAACATTGAATCTCCTCCTTTAAAGGCATGCGTAGTTGTGTACTTGTTGCAGTAGACCTTTGATTTTAAAAAACCTTATAAAAATAAATCTAATGGTGACTAATGGTCCAAAACGAGAAAACGGGAAATGTCTCATGCAGTAATTGTATGAGATGTGACACCTTTTGTTGAAACCATATCAATATATCATCCAGGAAAAGAAATAGGTTATTATATCGCGTTATCGAGCATCATTAACAGCTACTGTCTCATTTGGTCCAATTACGCCTCCAGCCCAAAATCCACATCAAACAGTAGCTGTGGAGGCATTAGTTTTTCGACACTCGCAAACCCCAAAGCAGCAATCAACCTGCGTTAATTTTTTCATTATTTTTGAAATAAGGTTAAATAATGAAGACACGTTTTTCTATCGTGTAGAGACTCACCTGGAATTAAGCTCTCTCGTCATCTTGCCTTTGTACGTCACTGTAGACATATCTGTGATGCATTATCACGATAGTTGTTTAAATCAGACTAATTCGGCACTGATGATTGAGGAGAAAAAAGAAACTATGCGAGAAAATCACCTACCCTACTTTGACAGTTCATTGGATTAGATATGTTTGACATTTAGCAACTGCATAAATAGGAATAGGCAAATTGGAATCCTACTAAAATAAATTCCAAGGGGCACATTTGTAACCGTAAGTAAAGTTTAAGTTTATTAACTTCTCACAAAACCAGTTGTTTGAATATATTAACATAAAATACACTATCATATAGCATACATAATATCACCAAAAAAATTTAAGTTGTAACAAAAATTCAAATTTTGAGATATTTGAACATTTTAAATATCCCTTTACCACTGACAAATTTATGAGAAATTATTTATTTTTGAATTGTATTTCTTGGGCACTTCCATTCGAATGCTAAGATATATAGTAAGTATCCAATACTAGTTTAAGAAGATCATTACAATTGGTATTTGCTACAAACAACTACTCTTTCTTAGGTTGTACTTATATTAAATTTCCTTAAAAATAGTAGAACATCTCATATATTTCGAACAGATTTCGTCTTATCTTTTTACGCGATTCTTAGCCTATTCAGGGCCCCATGATTTCGTATTCGAATTGGCTCTCAACAAGCAGAATGAAGTAGTTACGCATCATATTATCAATCGAGCACCGACAAAAAGAGATGCCAACTCTCCCTCACTTTAAATTGAAAGTTTAAATCACATACTTGATTTTGACAGTTGACTGGAACAGGTATGTTTGACGTTTAGTAATTGGATCTACTGAAACGGACAAATTGAAATCCTCAAATATATACATATGTGAATAGAAAGGATTGTGCCGCCGCTCAAGATCACTAATACAAGTGTAAACTAATTGAAATTGAGTGAAACGCGAAATGTATTTGATGAAATGTTTTGTGATATGATACCTAGGAGTATTAATTTTCACTTCAAAATGATAAAAAAGTTATTAATTGAGAGCTAACAAGTTTCAATCACTTTACTGAGTGTTGAAATTTCTAAAGTTAATGGTATCAATATACCTCAAAATCAAAACAAAATATATGAAAACTTTCTCTATGCAAGGTGTATTCCAAAGTAAACTGGACTTTTTGAATCCTCTGGTGACGCCATCTATATGTCGACTGCTGCGTTAGAATCTGCTATCTTTATCGCTTGTCCAGTGTTCATGACATCTCATAGATTGGAAGTGAAGTTATTGCGTTTTAAGTGTCAGTATGTTTGTGTTATCGGTACGAAAATGAGCTTCAAACAAACAGCCAACAATAATATTTATTTTAAAATTGGTAAAACTTTTACCGTAACGTTTTAATTGATGAAACAAGTTTATGGCCATGATTGCCTATCCCGTAGCATAGTGCACGAGTGCAATGGTTTCAACGTTTTCAAAGTGGACGTTTCATAAATGACGATCAACATGTGGGCCAATCAAAATCCGTGATCACCGGAAATTTCATCGAAACTGTGTGTGAATTCATCAAAAATCATCATTTAAATTCATGCAACAACATGTCAACAGTTCTGTTGTAAAACTTACTTTTACCGCAGGGAGCCAGAATAAATAAAATACTTTGGTTATAGTTCATATGACCGTTCACATCAAGAGTTTATTAAGAACTAACTAAATGGATTACAAAAATCTTAAACGTAACCGAAAAACGTTGTTGTTGAAAGGGGAAAACTATGGCCAATCGTGGTTGCCAGATTCTTCAACACTCCTCCTCAACAACAATGATTTTTCTTTTCAATATCAAAAGTTATTGTTTCATTCCAAGTAATTCAATTAATTTTACATGTTTTGATTTACAAAGATTTTTAGTCAGAATATCTGCTGGCATATTATCTGTACTTAAATATTTTAAATCAATTACATTATCTTTTACAACTTGTCGTATATAATGAAATCTTATATCAATATGCTTACTTCGATTGTGGTAAACTGGATTCTGCGCTAAATGTTGTGAACTCAGATTATCACCATACATTACGAACGCACCCTTGCTTTTGTAGCAATCCATTTCATACAACAAATTTTTCAAATAAACTGCCTCCTTGGCTGCCGCCGATAACGCCATGTACTCAGCTTCGGTACTGCTTAAAGCAACTGTCACCTGTTTCTTACTCTCCCAAGAGAATACACAACCTGCTAAAGTGAAGGCATAGCCGGTATAGGACCTTCTGTCATCTACGCTGCTGCCCCAATCTGCATCTACGAAGCCCTCTGCTTGCTTACCCGTCTTTCTGAAATGAAGCTTTAAATTTTTCGTTGCAGAAAGATACCTTAGTACATGTTTTGCCGCTGTCTCATGTTCGATATGAGGATCGCAATTTCTTTGCGCCAACTTGCTGACTGAATGTAAGATGTCGGGTCTTGTCGTTACTGCTAAATACATCAACGCACCAATAAGAGACTGGTATTCTGTAGCATTAACTCTTTCGCATTCAATTGTAGAACATTGAATCTTAAAACCAGGATCAAGTGGAGTAGATGCCCCGCGACACTGCTCCATACCATACTGCTTCAACAAATTTTGTACGTACTGAGAGTGACCAACAGATATATCACCTACGCTACCAACACGTTCAATCTCCATTCCAAGAAAATGTTGTATTCTGCCTTTGTCAACAATATCGAAACCCTTAGCGATTTGTCTCTTTATCGTCAATAGATCTGTCTCGCTCGAACTTGCCACGATAATGTCGTCAACGTAAACAGCAATGAAGTTAAAACTTTTATCAATATTTTTCGTATAAAGGCATGGCTCATTCTGACACTGCTTGAAACCAATGGATTTTAAAGTGATGTCCAACTTACGGTTCCATTCTCTGCCAGACTGCTTTAAACCATATATTGCTTTCTTTAATTTAAGCACACGATTAGGATATTTGGAATCGATAAACCCTTCTGGTTGTTCCATATACACCTCATCGTCTATCTCGCTGTTAAGATACGCCGTTGATACATCCAGTTGATGCATATATAGTTCCTTTTCAGCTGCCAATGCAAACAGCATCCGTATAGTAGCATAACGTACAACAGGGGTAAATGTTTCGTTGTAATCAACGCCATACCGCTGGCTACACCCCTTTGCAACCAACCTCGCTTTGTATCGCTCAATGTTTCCATGTTTGTCTCTTTTTTCATTAAAAACCCATTTACAAGGAATTTTTCGTTTTCCAATTGGCAAATCGGTTAATGCCCACGTTTGGTTTCTAATAAGAGATTCGTATTCACTGTTCATAGCCTCTTGCCAGCGTTTACAATTCTTGCTTAACATTGCTTCTTTTACAGTGTTCGGTATCTTGCCACTGCTATCAGCTAGATTTACCGTGTGAAACTGTTTGCTCGGACGACCAGGTTTGCCAGTACGAAGAATTTTCGGTCTACCTCTTCTTCGTTTTTCGTTTGCATCGTTCTCACTTGTGCTATCATATATGATCTCGTTATCATCCTGCACTTCAAGTTCTTCACCTATTTCATTTTCTGCTTCTGAAGCTGTTTCATATTGCTCCTCCTCAATATGATCATTCGCCTCTCTTCCAACGTTTAAACTTTCTTCACCATGCGACTTTCGTACTGTTTCTATTTCAACTAGAACTCGTTCTGCTTCCTTTTCTCGTACGCTTCCTGTCGTAGATTCATCAAAGATGACATCTCGCTTTTCAACTATTCGTCTCTCACTGCAATCGTACAAACGATATGCTTTTGCTGTCAAAGAGTAACCAACAAATGTGTACTCTTTACCCTTTTCACGAAACTTATTGTGTTGATTTTTAATTAGACCAACTGCTTTTGAACCAAATATTCTCATATGTCGTACATTTGGCTTATAGCCCGTCCAAACTTCGTATGGTGTTTTATCACCAAGTGGTCTAGTCACTGAACGATTTCGAATATAGACTGCAGTTGCCACAGCTTCAGCCCACAACGACTCACAAAGTCCAGATGCACAAGCATACTGCGAGCCATCTCTACGATCGTACGATTCGCGCGTTCCGCTACTCCGTTCTGTTGAGGCGTATAGGGGACTGTCAACTGTCTTTGTATACCACTTGCGTTAAGGAAATCATCGAACTCACGGTTGACATACTCAGTGCCATTGTCACTCCTTAACACCTTAATTCGCTTCTCTGTTTGACATTCTACTAGACTTTTAAACAATTTGAATTTCTCCAGTACCTCAATAGTTTGTACGATTTCAAAAAATAAACAAACATACGTTTCGATTTGTCGTCTATAAAAGTTGTAAAATAACGCGCACCACCCAGAGACACTTTTGGCATAGGCCCACATACATCTGAATTAATTATGTCTAACAAATTCATCGAACTATGCCCACTGTTTTGTGGAAATGGCTTTGAACTTATTTTTGTCTTCATGCACACGTCACAGTTTATGGTTTTTGGTACATTTTTTAAATCTAACCCATTCACCATTTTCTTATTAGACAGTTCTTTTAGGCTTGAAAAATTCAAGTGTCCATAGCGTTTATGCCAAGTCATAAAATTCTCTTCTGCTATACCGAAACACGAATACTCACTCTTGCAGTCAAATATATGTATATAAATTATTTCTCTTTAGAGCTTTTAACACAACCTTGGATTTTTGATTTCTTATTATCGCTAAGTCACTTTCAAAACAAATAGTTACAGTATTGGCAATTGCTTTTCCAACCGATATGAAATTCCCCGCCATAGTCGGCACATATAACACGTATTTTAAATATATTTTGCAATTTGCCTGTATTTCGACTGTTCCTACACCTATCGCGTCTACGTAATTGTCCGATGATGGCATCACTCTCTCTTTACTTTGTCTGAGAGAAGCAAACATACTTCGCTCACTGCATATGTGAGTGGACGCACCACTATCAATGCACCACGATGATCTTTTGAAACCCGACCTATCTGTCGCCGCTAGCACTGCAAATGAACACTTTTCATTATAACCGGTGTTTTTGTCCTTTTTCGGCACTTTACATTTTGAGGCCATATGCCCACGCTTGCCACAGTTGAAACACTTTCCGCTGAACTGTTTCTTCGATGTATTATTATCCCCTTTGGAATTTGCGAGAAAAGCTTGCTGATTGACTACTGCAATGCTTTCTTTTTCTTTTTCAGACTGTCTGTTGTACTCTTCCAATAGCTTCACTTTTATAATTTCAAACGTTGGGAAAGAATCACGCGTTTCCATCGCAATGACGAAATTCTCGAAATTTCTCGACAAACTGGATAATAGAATGATAACCAGCAGCTCATCACTTAACTTTATGTCTAGCTCAGCTAACTTGTCTGAAACGCTAACAAACTCCTGTATATGTTGAACCATTGACATACCTTCAGTCATACTGAGGCTGAGTAACCGTTTATATAAGCTTACTTTTCGTATTGGACCACTGGGCTTATACACATTTTTTAACTTATTCCACGCTTCTAATGCACTGGTAGTGTTCTTTACGTACCCTAATTGTGATGGTTTTACACTTAACATAATTGTTGCCAAAGCCTTCTCGTTTTCGACTTTCCACTTGGCCAACAATAGCGCATCCTCTGGTTTAGCAAAATCACCACTAACCACAGTCCAAATATCCGCGTGCACCAAAACACATTGCATTTGTATGCACCACGTATCGTAGTTGGTATCATCTAACTTCTCTATTTGATATAACGAACTCATATTGTATTTTTTAAAATGACAAACACTTTATGCGACGCACGCAAAACAGAATTATTAGTATATAGTTTTTATTTAATTCCGACGTAGGTCCTGGGCCCATAACCTGTTGTAAAACTTACTTTTACCGCAGGGAGCCAGAATAAATAAAATACTTTGGTTATAGTTCATATGACCGTTCACATCAAGAGTTTATTAAGAACTAACAAAATGGATTACAAAAATCTTAAACGTAACCGAAAAACGTTGTTGTTGAAAGGGGAAAACTATGGCCAATCGTGGTTGCCAGATTCTTCAACAAGTTCCAACTAGCGCAATGAAGACATATACTCGACTAAGGATTGGACACACTATCATAATACACGCCCACTTACTATCGGGAAAAAGCCCATCCATTTGCCCCCTTTGCAATGACACCGCTTCTATCAAACACTTACTCACACTCTGTCCGATGCTTCACCCAACAGCCCACAACTCTGGCAACATTGATCGCATAAAACTACTAAGTGAACCTTCAGAAAAAAACGTGATGAGTGTATATAGATTCTTAAAAACCAACGATTTGTTAAAATATATTTAAGCAACTCACATCTTTACTAACCCTTAGCAAATAGAATTTTTCACCTAGTTATAATTACAAGACGGCTGAAGGCCTCGTAGCCAGTGCTGCGTTTATGTATTTATATAATAAAACTCTTTTTGTTATATGAATTATTATAAATAAAAATAAATTCATGCAAATGGAATTGAACATCTCCAAAACATCGATTTATCGCATTTTGACCGAACATTTGGCTTACGAAAGGTGTGTGCACGGTTTGTTCTGCACAAATTGAATGACTACCAAAAATTGCTCAGAATCCAATATTCGAAGGACATCACTAAATAGGTCAAAAGGGACAAAAACTTCCTTTACAATTTTGTGACTGGTGACGAAACGTGGTGTTTCCAATATGATCCCGAAACGAAACGCCAGAGTGCTAAATGGAAAACACCGGACGAGCCGAAACCCAAAAAATCGCGCATGGAGAAGTCAAAATTGAAGACAATGCTGATTTGCTTTTATGCTTCCTAGAGTATTGTCCACAAAGAATTTGTTCCACCCGGCCAAAACGTTAATGCGGTATTCTACCTTGTAGTTTTGAAGCGTTTGGTGCGCCGTATTCGACGTGTTCTGTCCGAATATCGCGAAGATAAAAGTTGGCGTTTGTTGCACGATAATTCGCCGTCTCATCGATAGACGGTTGTGACCGATTATTTGACCAAAAATCACATTTTAACCATTAACCACTCCCCGTATTCACCTGATATGGAACGGCGCGACTTCTTCCTTTTCGGAAAGATACTTCTGCCTATGAATGGAAAGCGTTATGCAGACGTAGAGGCCATTCAAAAGGCTTGCACCGGCATACTGGCGGCCATACTGGTAAACGAGCTAAAACACTCGTTGGACATGCTTTTGGACGATGCAAAAAGCTATATTGAAGCATAGGGAGACTATTTTGAATAAAATAAATTGACTTTGCCGAAAAAAACATATCTTATGTTTTTTTTTAAATCCTGTTTACTTTGGAACACTTCTTGTATACATGTAAAACTGTCAATATTCTATATGATAGCATTTAATCGTAATAAGTGTTGCGCGTTTTGATTTAAATTCCCACAAATGATTATTTTGTCTGATCTGGCTTCAATGCAAAATGTTATAGTAGAAACGCTAAAAGCTTTTGATACTCTGTCACACTGTAAAAAGTTGGATATCTCTTTATCTGTGGTAAACGAAACAAAATCGCGCATGGTTATGTCGGTAAAGAAAATATGCCTTGTGCGAAGTAATTAATGATTAAGATTCTACATTTTTTGTTGTATATTATTTTAAGCCATTAAAGTAAAAACTATATTTATTTAAATTTATTTAAATTTTATTAGCAGTAGAAATTAAAAGAATCCAAATTCTTGTTTAATGAAAGGAAGAAAAAAATCTTAAATTTTGAGATCAGAGTAATTGAGGTCTTACTGTTATCTCAAAATTTAAGATTTTAAGAGGTTCCAAAATATCGAGACTCAAATTAAAATAACGAAAAGTTACCGTATTTTTCATTCAGTCTTTAAATGTTAAAAAAATAATAATATTTAAAATATTTTTAAATAAGAAAAAAGTAAAATTTGATTTATTTGTTTCAAAATATAAAGAAATTCAATCAAATAACAATAAATAAAATTATTCAGAGTCTGTAGACGAGCTTTTTTTCGGAATTTTGCTGAACAATTTGTTCTTTTCTTATGTTGAGGTAAAACCCTTTTTAACAATTAATATCATTTGCTACCGCACGAGAAACTTTTGCATTTCTTCAACTCTCCATTGGTAAGTCAATCAGATTGATTGTTTTAGAAGTTTGCTGTGAAGTTAAATTTTCACGCTCACATCTATCGAGCTATCTTCTTCGTTATCAATTTCAAATTCATTTATGAGAAATGACAAATGGCAATTAATTTATGTCCCCTTCATCCATCTTTTCATATTTAGAAAGTCAGAAAAATCATGTCCATTATTGTCTGCTTCATTATCATCATCAACTTCTAAAAAGGAAATGTCACCTTTTTTCTTGTGTACACATTCTAGACAAATTTTACGCCAAAACCCGTTTTCTAAGATACTGAAATCATGTTAATTGTTTTCAAAATATTAAAAAATTTCTAGAGTTGCGCCACTGTAAGATTATCGGGTCCATCAGTTTCACTCAAAAGCTTCTTTAATTATCGTTAATGATAATAGCTTTTAAATTTCGAAATTGCACCCTGATTTAATAGCACACATAGAAACCAAGTCTTTAAATAATAACGCCGTCATCCAAAACATATATAGGCTTTCCACAGATTTCTGATTCTGACAACTCTCTTCGCAATGCAAAAAAAATAACCCATGTAAAGGCTCTCACTTTTTGGGTTTCTTTGCTTTCGTGCTCACATGGATAGTCACAGTTCTTCTCTTGATTGCCACTGAGTCCATTCCTCCTATTTATTAAAACCAAGATTGCAAAATTAATTCATCTCGGATATGTTCAAACGTTGTATACAAGTTCAGTATCAACCAAACCACTATAACTCGCAAATCCTTCCATTTTGATCAAATAATTAAAGTACTGAGGGTACTATTCGCAACATCTTGAAACACAGCATTCATTATTGGATAACATTCGACCGAATAGACCACGTCCAGCACGAGTTAATTTTTTCCAGAAGTAAAAATGAGTCAAAAGAATATATTTTGAGCTGCACCGAAATGTGTACTCTTTATTTATACTCTTAAGACTGACTTATTACATGTTTCTTATTTCTATTTATACTAACTAGTATGTTTACTTATTACTAGTTGATAGTTTGTTACACATATGTACATTGTTTGCTTAGATACATTTGCTTTGTTTTATGATAAGGTTGTTGTGGTATTCAAACTCAATGTGGTTTTGATACTTGTTTGTTTAGGATTGTTTGTTGTAGTGATAGTGCATTTCAATTGTTCCAACTCAAGGTTGTTTCTGCATTCTGTTTACTGAAACAAAAGGTTGTTTTGGTGTTTGTTACTATTATAAGGAATACATTCCTTAAATCACGCAATGAAGAAAATATACTTGTAGCAGCCACAGCTGAGAGTATACAAGAAGACTGTGGAGAGTCGATTTGGCTCCGTCCGAAGCAACTCTGACTGGAACGACTTTACGCATTTTACGTCGATATCTTAAATTGAAAGCGTACAAAATACAGCTTGTTCAAGAACTGAAAGCGCTTTATCGCTTCTCTGTATGGGCTCTTGAAAAGTTCCAAGAAGATCCGATGTTTTTGAGCCAAATCTAGTTCAGCTATGAACTCAATCGGTAAGTAAAAAAGGAAAATTGCCGCATTTGCGATGAAGAGCAAGAGCTGTCATTTCTTCAAGAAAGATATAAATATATTTCTTCAAAAATGATGCCGGTAATAACGTATCAAGTCAATGGCAACCATTATTGTGCCATAATAACCGATTATTTGATGCCCGAAATTGGAGCTCGAAATCTAGAAACATCGTAATCTAGACTTTGATATACACCTTATGTCCCTAATATAAGGAGTTGCGATCCTCCGGAAATTTAACATCAACACATTTCATTATATGTGAGGTTATATCATATATTTATACCCTGAACAGTATATATATAAATGATCAGTATGTCGAGCTGAGTCGATTTAGCCATGTCCGTCTGTCTGTCCGTCCGTCTGTCTGTCTGTATATATACGAACTAGTCCCTCAGTTTTTAAGATATCGTTTTGAAATTTTGCAAACGTCATTTTCCCTTCAAGAAGCTGCTCATTTGTCGGAACGGCCGAAATCGGACCACTATAACATATAGCTGCCATACAAACTGAACGATCGGAATCAAATGCTTGTATGGAAAACTTTCACATTTGACAAGATATATTCACGAAATTTGGTATATATTATTTCCTAAAGCAACAATGTAATCTCCGAAGAAATTGATCAGATCGGTTAACTATAGCATATAGCTGCCATACAAACTGAACGATCGGTATCAAGTTCTTGTATGGACAACTTTCACACTTGACAAGATATATTCACGAAATTTGGTATATATTATTTTCTAAAGCAACAATGTAATCTCCGAAGAAAATGTTCAGATCGGTTGACTATACCATATAGCTGCCATACAAACTGAACGATCGGAATCAAGTTCTTCACATTTGACAAGATATATTCACGAAATTTGGTATATATTTTTTCCTAAAGCAACAATGTAATCTCCGAAGAAATCGATCAGATCGGTTGACTATAGCATATAGCTTCCATACAAACTGAACACATAGTTACTAACAGAAATTCACCTGTAAAGGGTATTTAGCTTCGGTGCAACCGAAGTTAACGTTTTTTCTTGTTTTCATTTAAGGATGATTTTAATATAATCTTCGTTGAAAAGAAATAAAATATAGTAATGAAACTAGGTGATTACATAACCTTCAATGTAAGTTTATAAGATACTAAATTTTATTGTTATCCATTCAGGAACTGAACTAAGCCCTCCTTTAGTTGCTTTGTTTTTAAATTAACAAAATGTTGTCACCAGGAAATTTTTTTCGGGAGAAAGCAATTGTAAATTGCTTACAAAAATTTGAAATTGAAAAAAATTCTTCTATCAGACAAAAGTTTTGAATATTTTCCAAAGGCTGTATAAATTTCATTGAAAAATATGGAGAGGCTTAGTTTTGAGATTATAGTTTTCGGAGTTTCTTTATATCATAGTTAAGTTTCTGCTAAATTACGTGCTCTTAGCGTTTTAATTAAAGGCAGACAAACGGAAAATCAAATAACTGAATTATCGCCTGTAAGTGAGATATGTGATATTGTTGTCCGATCTGGCCGGTTCAGTCAAATCTATATATACAAGAGAAATTTGTGTTAGTTACACTTTTTCAGAACAGAAAATCGCATTCACAATTGCATCGGCAAGCAATTGCGGTTTCTTTGCTAGATTGTGGGCCAACGACGCACAAGCATTCGGAACAAACTAAACGCAATATCTTATATAAAAAAATAATGCAAGATTTATATAGCAACGATGAAGTTATCGGTACCCACTGTCTGGCAACCATAAATATGTGTGCACAATTGCAAACTGATCCAGTTCCAGATATAATGCAATTTCTATATGTATATTGGGAATGGTATACATAGTGCATCACGAATAAAACTTGATTAAGTGAGAGCATGTTCCTGAAACTAAAAATTAATTGTTTGGATCATAACTGGCTCAATAATCGGTCTACATTATTAGTGGCTAAAAATGTCGAAGTTGATGAAATGAATTAACAATTAGAGTTATCCTCAGTCAATTGAATGTATTTTAAATCATTCGGTACTGTTGTTGATGACAATGAAAACTGAAATTATATAGATATGGGCATATCCCAGAAACTGTCTACCAACCAAAAATATTTGAACTTAATCCAACCTAATTTTTTTTTTAATAGAGCATTAGAATAGATATCCAATTTTATAAATTTATAAAAAAAAAATTTCGATGATGATTAATACATAAATTATTACCAAATCCTACTCTACCTCAGGTCTTTTCAGGTGTTAAACATTGCTTTAGTATTAACATAGATGGTCCAATCGAAAGCCATATTGTTGTTCATTTAATTCTCCTTAAAATTTGTAAAAAAAAAATCGTTTTCTTTTCTGGAAACATTAAAATTTGGTATGAAATGCTAGGTAAATGCGTTGCAGCGTGCATAACGGAAAACCAGGTTTTTTTTATATTGTGAGTAGAAAATTTTTTTTTTACAAATCATCTATAATTTTAATTTAAATAAATATCCTGCTTTTAAGAAAAAAAAAATGTTCATTCTACAATTAAAAACCAAAAAATTGCAGCATATTCATTTCTGTGGCGTGCGTAACGATTTGAGTTCTCACAAAAATTACAATAGAAACCTTTGCAATTTTTATTCTGTTTTCTTATCACTTCACTTCTTAAATCTATTCTTCGCCTACTATTCTTAGCCTACTATAATCGTACCGATTAGCGATTATTTTTTTAAACGGTAAATTTCACGTTGTCTCGCCTTTGGTTTCGTTTGAATCATTTGCAATTATCTTTCAGTGTCACTTTAGATTATCGGCATATTGGTACCACAGAAAATTGTTTGTTTACAGTTTACATTATAATATTTAATAATAACAGTTGAAAAAATGAAAACGGGTGCAGAGCGTATTCGAAAATATCGCAAAATAATACAATCTAGTGAAAACTTAACACAAATAGAACGTTTAAAAAATGCGAAAAGAATGAAAATTTATAGAAAAAATCTTAAAGAAAAACTTAAAAATGATGACTCATTATCAAAAAAAGTAAAGGCTGACCACCGAAACCGTATGCAAAATTATAGAAAGAAAATAAAGGAACAAAAACAACAAGAGCAACCAATAATATCGTTGGATGGTGCATATAAGTGCAAAAATACCCTTTACAAGGCCTTAAAAAAAGTGGAATTAGCGTTACCAAAAGACATTAACAAAAAAAGGAAATTCTTAGAATGCTTACTGAAAAATACTTGAAAGATGAAGAAGAAGCTCAAACAAAAAATACGGTTGACGAAAATGTTAAAATGATTTATGAGTTTTACACTAATGATGACATCTCTACGGAAACTGCCGGAAGAAAGTCCACACTTATATCAAAATCAAATAACCATCCAATATCTAAAAGATTCATGGTTATGACAATTAGAGAAGCATATGAATTGTTTAAAACAACGTTTCCTGGAACAAATATTTCACGTACTAAATTTCATAACAACCGACCAAAACACGTGGAATTGTCTAGTAAGCTTCCACATAACATGTGTGTTTGCCAGTACCACGCCAATTTTTAATTTTTATTGGAAGCTATTGGAAGCTATGTTTGGCATTTTTCGTATGTTCCCATCTAACTTCGGCAATTTTTTAAGAAAAGTGTGTTGTGACCAAACCAATGAAGTTTGTATGAGGAATGAATGCAACAAGTGGATTAAAGACATTACAGACGCTTTCGTCCCTTTGATTTACATTAATCAACTCGAAGAGCTAACTGAATGGAAGCATTGGAGAATCGTTGATAAACGCATCATCATTAGTTATACGAAAGGACCAATAACTGATTTGATTAATGAATTGGAATCTCAGTTACCTTCCTTTAAGCTGCATACTTACGTTAAAAGGACTCAACAAAAATACTTTCAAGACCGAAAAATATCTATTAAACAAGATGAAGCTGTTCTGCGAGTCGATCTTGCGGAAAACTATAGGCTCCTCAATCAAAATGAAATTCAGTCTGCACATTTTACTTACTCCCAAGTTACCATTTTTACTTGTGTCGCATGGATGCACAATTGCACAAGATCATTTGCTATTACGAGCGATCAACTGTCACACAATAAATATGATGTTTATTACTTTCTCCAGTTAATTGCAAAGAAACTTAAAGAACAAAACGCTATTTCGAAGTTATTTTTATTTTCTGATGGCCTTGCAAGTCAATTTAAAAACAAGTTCATTTTGAGTATTATACCGTTTTTTAAAGAAAAATTAGATTTGACCAACTTTGAGTGGAATTTTTTTGCAACTGCTCACGGAAAGGGTGCAGTAGACGGAATTGAAGCTGTCATAAAGAGAAAAATTTGGCAAATGCTGAAAGCTCAGAATATTGTTCTTAATAACGCCCATGATTTTTTTTAAATTGGCAAAAATTAATATAAATGGTATTTCTATTTTATATGTAAGCAGTACATATATTAAAAATACAACTGCATTTCTTTCGGAGAGATGGGATAACATTAAGAGCATTCCCGGAATAAAAAGCAACCATTATTTTTCATTTCTTAATGAAAATGAGCTCGAAATAGCACTAACGGCAGATTCAGCAAAACATAAAATTTATTTATAAACATATATACATTAATAAATTAATTTATAAACATAAAATATGAATTAAATAATCTTATTAAAAAAGAGTATAAATTGTTTTGTTAAAATAAAAACAATTGTTGTTATTTTTGTTTTATGATGAAAACATAGTGGTAAAATAGTTTCTTCTATCGATTCCATTGATATCATCTGAATCAACGGTGGCATCTTGAATTCCTTCGATTTCATTGTTGGTTTCCATATCGGCATGTGCTATTGCATCGTTAAAATGTTCAGAATAAGCTCTCTTATTTATGATAAAATTGTGTAAGATAGCACAAGCGAGTATTACATTAGATGTGGCTTTAATGCTCGAAGCTTCAATATAATTTAAAATTTTAAACTGTTTCTTAAAAATCCCGAAAGTTTGTTCTATAAATACTTTGTCTTTTAAAAGACAAACATTTGTACCTACAAATTTTTTTTTTGACTCAATACCCTTCTTTTTCTTAAATTTAAAGAAAATCTATCATTTCTTTGTTCACAAATTTCGTCTAGTGTTAGATTCAGCAAAATTTCCATTTTAGTGTTATACGCGTTCAAAAATGCAAACAAATGTATCTGCAAATTGTCAAAAATTGTATAAGAAGTATCAAACGTCAAACTTGCAGTGTTGCTACTGTTGCTTATGCTGCAAGTCATGATGCATTTACGAACATAGCCTATGTGTATGTACTGCACATCACATGGGGTTGTTTTTAACTGTATATGTGTATGCGTGTGTTATCGCATTAAGTTGTCGAGTTGTTGTCAGCTACTATTAAATCGTGCTCTTCCGTTGTGTCATCAACTTGAATATCTCTTTCTGCAAGATCTTTTATCTCTTCTTTTCCACTAATAATGATGGTTTTAGTTTTTGGAAAATACATTATCGAATTATTGCAACCACCAATCGATAGACTCAACCAAACTTTTAAACAACATTCTTTCCCTTTACAGTATACAAATCAAACATCAATAAATTTGTAGTGTCAAACTTTGCACAAATAGTGCCCTCAAGGTATTTAATCTTGTGTTCACAAATATGAAATCGGGTTACAAGTTGTGCAAAAAATGCGTAAAATCGGGTCAACACTTCTAATATAAATAAAATAAATATTTTTAAACTTGCGATTCACTTTATACCGCATATATCGGTTCATATGCAAGAAAATTTAATTGAAATCAGAAAAAATGGATGAAATAATGGCGATTTTTTAATTCTTGCATGTTGCGAGAGTATAAAATGTTCGATTACACCTCTTCCATACTTGTTTTTGTATAAAATTACTTTTCACAATTTGTTAGGTGAAGTTTAATTTTTGAAAGTTATAAAAATTTCTTAATCAGTTTTTGAGAGGAGTTTTTGAGTGTACTTTCGAATGTCATCAAAATATTTTTTGTAACAGGTTTAAGCTGCGAAAAATTTGATCTCAAAGTATTGTTACGCACGCTACAAAAAATGGAAGTAGCTTTGAAGGTTGAGGTATGTTTTCGTAATTTTTAGCAAATTTTGTATAATAAAGCACACCAAATGAAATACCTTAAAGAAAGATGAATATAAGAGAATTTTAAAATAACTTACTTGCAGCCAAACAATTTTGTGGTTTTTTATCAATGGCCGTGAACCCAACGTTACGCACGCTACGTTACGCACGCTAAATTTTTTCCAATAGTACACCTTCCTTTATTTGAATAATTTTTTTATTACTTTTTCTGACGAACTTCATTTTAATTTTTATTGTTTTCATTTACATTTTAAACTTCGGTCACAACTTTCTTCCACAATACATTTTTTTTCCTTCTACCCGATTTCAACTCGTCCTCCATATTCTACCGTACTCTCAGCAATAACTGTGGCTCCACATTACTGAGATTTTCACTAAAAATTTAAAAATAATAATTTATACAATTACTATTAACCAAATTTAACTAAACTTCAATACAAAAATTCAAATAAAACAGTTTTGCACTTACTTTTCGTCAGGCATCGTAGTTAAATGCAGTAAACAATTTTTTGATAGAAATTATGAGTGACAGCTGATAGAAGTGTTGTCTTTTTGAACGCTTGATTATTACAGTGCTGCAATATTGGCATTTCTGAACGTTCTGTTTGTTATGCAATCGTCATGATGCGCATTATGATGCATTTACGAACATAGCCATATATTTATTCAGATAAGTAAGACTTCAAAAATGGTATATAAGGCTTACAAACATCAAAATAAAATTAGAACGAAAGATTTCTTACTAAAATAAAGACTTTTTCATTTCACCCCACCAGTGGTAAGGTTGATAAAATCTTTATTGAGTTAAAACATTTGGTCCTTCGAGCCGGATAAGACCTGTATGAATAAAATACAGGCAATATCAAGGATTTGGTCCTAACTTGCCATGAGAGTTGTGACAGATGTAAAAGTCCTATTATATATGAATTTATATAGGCAATATAAAAACCCTATAAAAGAAATTATAAGACGGGTGCCTGTTCCCGCATATTCATTTGATCACATAAGCCGTTTTAGTACGAAACTAAACGATGTGTAAAAACTGTTATTTAAAAAAATATTCAGCGGCTGTGAATCGAGGCACAGCAAGGTCAACTAGGCGACCAAAACAATTACCTCCAACTACTTTTTGAAGAATAAAAACAGTTTATTAAAAAAAAATAGTTAAAAATGTCGACCACTGCGGACATATTACAACGCCAAAAGAAAGCCGATCTACGCGTAGAAGAGATCACTTTTGAGAAGAAGCTGAGCGTAGAAGATATTAGATTTGTGGAAATAAATCTAGAATATATATGGAGGAGAGTCGAAGATAATAGGAAGCGAGTGCAGGAGCTCAAAAAGGGACCATGTAGCTTCCAAAGAGATGGGCATAGGGGCTAAAGGAAATAGCCCAACTGCCAATAAAATGATAGACCTCATAGAGCAGGCAATAGAGAAAAGAGCGGAAAAAATTCGATTTACAATTGCAGAAGCAAAAATAAATATATGGAGACGAAACTGAAATGGAATTTTTTGAAGACCGTCTCGAAAACTTATGGAGCTGCTAAAATATAGCAGGTCGTGTAATAATTGGGAAACTGAAGATCTATCTTATGAAATCACCGACACTTTGCAAATGTTAAAAAAACAAAAAAGCAATTTAAAAATGAGCTATGCATAGAAGATATTACCTTTGGTAAGCTGCGCATAGGAGATATAACTTTCGAAAAGCCTCGCATAGATGACATATCGGAGAAAGACAATCTGCGCGTAGAAGATATACGTTTCGAGAAGCATTACGTTGATGACATATCGAAGGAGAAGTATCGCATAGATGACACATCGAAAGAAGGCAAGCTGCGCGTAGAGGAAATTACTTTTGAGAAGCAATGCCTATTTAATGATGTGAACAATAAAATGTCTCTTTTGGAAATTGAGGAGAAGGGAAAAGATGAGATAAAAGATCTTGCAGAAAGAGATATTCAAGTTGATGAAACAACGGAAGAGCACGACTTAATGGTACATAGCTGACAACAAGTCGACAACTAAATGCGATAACACACGCACACACATGTATTGCATTGTACAGTTAAAAACAACTCCATGTGATGTGCAGTACATACACATATATTTAATTAGATAAGTAAGACTTCAAAAATAGTATATAAGGCTTACAGACATCAAAATAAAATTGGAATGAACAAGAAAAAACGTTAACTTCGGTTGCACCAAAGCTAAATACCATTCACAGGTGCATTTCTGTTAGTAACTAAGTGTTCAGTTTGTATGGAAGCTATATGCTATAGTCAACCGATATGATCAATTTCTTCGGAGATTACATTGTTGCTTTAGGAAATAATATATACCAAATTTCGTGAATATATCTTGTCAAATGTGAAAGTCCATACAAGAACTTGATACCGATCGTTCAGTTTGTATGGCAGCTATATGCTATAGTCAACCGATCTGAACATTTTCTTCGGAGATTACATTGTTGCTTTAGAAAATAATATGTATATACCAAATTTCGTGAATATATCTTATCAAATGTGAAAGGTGTACATAAAAGAACTTGATACCGATCGTTCAGTTTGTATGGCAGCTATATGCTATAGTCAACCGATCAGATCAATTTCTTCGGAGATTACATTGTAGCTTTAGGAAATAATTTATACCAAATTTCGTGAATATATCTTGTCAAATGTGAAAGTTGTCCATACAAGAACTTGATACCGATCGTTCAGTTTGTATGGCAGCTATATGCTATAGTGGTCTTGAAGAGAAAATGACGTTTGCAAAATTTCAAAACGATATCTTAAAAACTGAAGGACTAGTTCGTATATATACAGACAGACAGACGGACGGACAGACAGACGGACATGGCTAAATCGACTTAGCTCGACATACTGATCATTTATATATATACTTTATAGGGTCTCCGACGATTTCTTCTGGGTGTTACAAACTTCGTGACAAACTTAATATACCCTGTTCAGGGTATAAAAATTGTCAGCGTGAATAAAGTCTTTATATTTTCCCCACCATTGGCAAGAACTTAAAGATTCTTCCGTTTCCGTGTAAACGAGTTTTTAGGAGATTGTATATACATAACTACATGAATCATTACAAAAATTTACTACATAATTATTCAGACATATTTCCAAGGAGTTATAATATTTACAATCTGTTCTTTTTCCATATTTTGTCTTTTCGCAATTTAGACTTGTATTAAAATTGATTTGATTAATTCTTCCATTATTTTTTACTATTTGTATCTATTGTTTCACAAATTTAATTTTGCCATTAGTTGCGACTTTTATTTCAGAAAATTCAAGAACTTCACCTAAACGTGTATATTCTTTGTCTTTCGTTTTTCTTGCAATATTTGTTTCTTCATTAGAGAAGATAAACGAATTTATTATATTGCTTTTTTTTCCAAAGTATAGAGTATGTGCTATTTAATTTTTTTTTAATTGTTTCTAATTATACCCTGAACAGGGTATATTTTCTGTTTTAACTATATGAATAATTCCATTTCTAATGCATATATAATAAGAGGTATTATTGAACTAATAAATAAAAATTTTTTATTTAAAAAAAATGGCGGAAATATCTACGATCCCGTTGATTGATATTTTTTGCCCGTCAACCCTGTGTTTTTCGATATTAAAAAGTTAAGCAACTGTCGGAATGTCATTTTTCTCGGAAAAGCGCTCTATCACGCACTTGATTCGGAGTAAACCAATGAAACTTCGGGACGATATTTTTGAATAGTTTTTCAATTGATTAGAGCGAAAATTGTTTTTTCTTGTGTGTTGTAGGGGTTTAAGCCTGGAATTCCAATCTAAATGATTTAAAGTAAAAAGTAAAAATTGTGTTTGAATATCACTGCAGGATAGGTCTCATCAAAGATGTAACAAGTTTTCATAATAAGCGGATCTGTAAATGCTTTAGACCAACGTTTAATAAAACTAAGAGCGCCTTTAGCCTTAAAAATCAAGGAAGATGCATGAAGATTAAAATTGAGTTTTGGGTCCATAGTTACTCCCAGATCAACAAAACTGCATATTTGCGCCAAACTAAACTTTTGTATTACGTATGAAATAGGGTACACAGATCCACTGAAAAAGCATAACGTTTCACATTTTTTAAAGTTCAATGGCATATTATTTCGAACACACCAAGAAACTTAGCTTTTTAAGTTTGTTTGCAACTGATATCTTTCACTATTTAAAGTATATGACTTGAAAAGTTTTACTTCGTCTACATATTGTGTAATAAAATTCTTAAATACGTAACATTAGACTATATATTTTTTTGAAGGGACATTAATTAAATCAGAAAATCTATTATCAAATATAACTTGTTGAGACCTATTACTAAGATATAAAGCAACCCATTAAAAAAAATGTTTGAAAACTAAGAGGGTCCTTTTTTTTCAAAATAATTTAATGGTTTGCTTATCAAAAGCTTTGCTAAAATCTGTGTATATTACATCATCTATACTTATTCTCCCTAAAACCAGTTGATACGTTTCTTACAAATACTAAAAACTTAGTTACTGTAAACAACCTTTACCTTTACAAAAACCGTGCTGAGAACAAGAAATTCAAAAAGTTTAGGTATTGCTGACGACTTCGCTATTCCCCTATAGTTTTCAATGGATGACCTAAATCCACTCTTATGCAAAGGAGTTATAAATGACTTTTTCCATATTTATGGAAATAAGCCTTGTTTAAGAGACGCAGCAAATAGTTTTGTTAAGGGTTGGTATATAGTAATGTAACCCTCCACTGATAGCGATTTCCGTTCACAGTAACATGCTGGTCTTGATCATCAAAGGAAGAAGTACAGCCCAATGACGCCGGTGACGGATGTCCTAAATACACTCTTATGCAAAGGAATTATAAATGACTTTTTCCATATTGATGGAAATAAGCCATGTTTAAGAGATGTATCAAATAGTTTTGTAAAGGGTTGGTATATAGTACTTGAGCACTTGAGAACGACGTGTGATAGGCTAATTAGCGTGTTCCTGATACCCTAGCGGCTGCCATATTCTCGAGACTAAGGGCAAACCTTTGTCTCACTGGCACGCTAACATTTTCTACTGTGCCTGTGGATTCAAATTTTGCCGCTAGACGCTCACTTATTAATCTGACAAGACGATTATGACGACCATAAATTAGACGTAGCGCCCTTAAAGTTGACAGTGGTCTCAACTCGACTCCGAATTCCGGTAGTAAATTTTAATAATTTTGACTCGTTATTGGATTATATATCTTTCCATGAAAAAATGGCAAATTTTAGTGAAGAGAAATGTCAAAAGAGCAATAAAAAATATGGCGTCGTTTGCTGTCCTTATCGGTTTACTTTTGTAGAATTCCTATTGAAAATCCGGTTACTTACATATTTACTTAGCTACTAACTCTCACTCTCTCCCCTTATTTTACATATTTTGAACTACCGTTATAATTATCTAGAATTTACTAGAATAAGTCTTTTTCGAACACCGAAGAAGGCGTTTCATTTTATAAACGTAATTATATACATTTGGCACATATTTTAAGTAAACAAGGGGGAATTAAATCTGGGCCATAATTAAATGATTGTTTTAACATATTTAACTCATATAAGACTTCTACTTTGGAAATGGTAGGTGCATTAATTACAGAAATCGGACATAACTTATGCTGATTCGGGAAATTTTTAAGAGAGCTTGAAGAGTAATTGGACTCACAGAATTCAGCAATTGAGAGGTGAATTTTGTCCATTTCATATCCTTCTAAGTAGTCCCCTCCCGCTGCAATACACTTAAGCCAACAAATTTTCCAGTCATCATAGCACTTGGAAAAATCCTCCGTCGTGATGGCCATCAGAGCCTTCTTCGTCTCAGCTTATATATCCTCAATTGAGTCAAAACGGTGACCACTCCATGTGAATTTGCTGAATACCCAGAAGTTACAAGAAGGTAAATCAGGCGCATGCGGTGGTTGCGGCACGATATTAGTTGAAAATGTGGCGAAATTATCACGAATAACCAATGCAATATGAGATGGTGCATTATCGCACTTCTTTGTTCAATAAATTCAGACATAGCAAAAATCGAAAAATTCACTTATAGAGCCTCACAAAACGACGTATATCTCAAATACTTATAAATATTTTGACGTGAAATTTAGCATAGATGTCACTAACAGTACTACCAACTTACAGAAATTGACCGATTGGAAAACACGCGAAGTATAAAGTAATTATTATTATATATGTTATTCAACTTTCAATTTGATCTCAGTAATATTAGAAGTTGTGTGATTCTCCCTGGACATAGACTTACATTTCATCACCGACTGAAAATTAGAAATCTTGCGTTTGGAATTGACGAAACCATAGAACAATTTTGGATTTCGTATAATATATTATTTTTTTCTTAGTTTAAATAATTATTATAACATATTTTGTTAAGTTCAACAAATTGCCGACGCAATTTAGAATACATATACTAGGGAATCCGGCCACGCGTTGCTGTGGTATACATTTTATACTAACTATTCAATACAGTGAACATTTTATTGACGAAAAAGGCGAACACGTTTTTGTCGATATAAGAATCCAAGGGATTGTACTTGAGGTTTCATTTTGAATACAAATAATTTTCATTGGAAAAAATTACGAATTTAAAAATTTAAAAATGGGAGACACTTAATTCAATATTGCCACTGTAATCTGGCAACTTACTTTGGAAACTTGAACCGAGAACAAACGTGTGTGTATTGCCATCAAGTAAAATGTATGTATATGATTTCGATATTAATTTCCAAAGCAGGATGATAAGAGTCGTCTCGTAGAACCAAAGGATCACTTCGGACAACAGAGAATATTGAAGCGTTATCGACGTAAACTAGATCTAATAACTTACCGAACTTGAAATCTCCCAAAACAATCTTGGAATCAGTATTATGCAGCATATATACAGATAAGTCTGGTTGAGGCCGTAAGGAGTTATATAAATTATATTGATGAGCAGGTTCCAATAATAAAAGGCGATTCAGGAAGTGCCGGTGTCAGAACTTTACTGTTTAATATTAAGATACAAACTGAACTTAATATTGAACTGCAAAAATATTATTGAACCTAAAATTTGGGCGCCTAAGTGTCCGCTGCTATATCGGGCAAGCCGAATCAGCATACGCCAACATAGTCGCTTGCGGCATAGGCAAGTGTCGGGTTACCGCTGCAGGCCGCAGTGGCTGGGCAACGAACTTATGCGTCATCAGAATGTTGCGATCTAAACAAAGTGCATTGCATCATTTTTGCATTTCACAAACAAAACGTTCAATTCTTATATGTTAACTTATACAGTTAGAAGGCCGAAAAAGCGAATTTTCCCGACTTTTTCTTAAAGTATCTTCTAACTGTATTTTAAGACTTAGTATTAGTATTTGTAAAATATATTATTTGGTAAAATACATTTTGATAATAAATATTCAACGAATTATTATTAATCAGTTTCTGAAGTTAAACTTCTTATGCGAGTTCGGAAAAGGTTGCGTTGAACGTTTAACGCTTACATATTTACGCTAGCTTGTCGACGAAGCTGTTCGAGCAGCAAGGGAAGCGGGGACAATCGGCGATCGTTTGATAGTTTCTTTCGGCACAGCTCGGATTTTCTACCAGCAACACAATAGGGCAATTCAGAATCTTGTGCATCTGAGCTTGCAAAATTATGCAATTGCAAATATTTACCATCAACAGTGAACGTTTTTTTTTGTGATTTCTGTGCAACCCTTGCAAATACCATTACAGCTGATCGGTGAAGAAAAACATTGTTTGTAAACAGAATTTTCGCACAAATTAGAAAATATGCCGAAAAAAAGTTTTAGAGAAAAATTAACTGACGCTTTAATTGATGAAGCTGCTGAGGAAATTATTGACATTGAAGGTAAGAAATATTTTTATGCAGAATTTCAGTTAATAACAATTTTCTTCTAGAAATCGAAAGTGATGATGACGCAGTGGATGCAGTGTTAGATGAATTGGCTGACAGTATATCTGTTGTTATGGAATGCCGGCGAGGAGTTTATAGCACAATACCTAAGTCAAACATTTGACGCAATAATATTTTGACAAAACTGAACGAAGACCGACTCCGCCAAATGTTAAGAATAGATAGAGACCAATATAATATGCTGGTTGATTTAATAAAAACGATGAGGAATTCAACAAAGCGCACTCATGTAAGCAATTTTCTGTCGAATTCGAAATCAACTGTTTCGATTGGGTTCGTCCGGAGAAAGCGCAGCATATAGAAAAATAGCGACAATGTTTGGAGTGGGAGATGGCGAAACTATATCGATAATAACAAAAAGAATCTTTAGAGTGTTCTTGCGTCACCAATCTAAGTATATATATTGGCCCGATGTGGTTGAACGATCGAAAATAGTATCGAATACCTTTGATGAGTTACCGTTTTGTATTGGATATATTGATGGAACCGAGATTAAATTAGCAGAATTGCCAATTGAAGACCATACATCATACTTCTCCATAAATCACATAAGTATATTCAATAAAAGCACAAATAGTTTGTGACTATACACGAGTAATTCGACATGTTGTGATTGGTCACCCTGGGAGCTGGCAGGATGCCCGTATATATCGAAATAGCTCACTCTTTCAACAAAATCGGCATACCCTTTATCTGGAACGTTAATAACCTCTTACAGAAGCAACGTAAGACAGTTGGATAGAAATGCCCGAATTGCATTTAATTTACGGCGGATTTGGCAGAAAGATTTGGAAGCCTTCAGCAGCTAAGGATGCGTTTGTTTAACAAAAAAAAAACATAAATTATGCTGCCATTGGTTTCTTGTATGCTGTACAACATTTTAATTAATAATTTTACCACTTCCTTCGACGATGGTTCAGATCGATCAACTACTACGGAAGATTCTATTGAGCCTGATGAGCATATACCCAACAATGTTGGAGAAACTAAAAGACAAGCCATATACGCAGTAATGTTTTCTTAAAAGTATTTTAATTAATTTGTCAGTTTTTAATTACATATGTAATAATAATAATTACATATATTTATAAATTTAGTACAAGACAAACATGAAAAAGATAACGCTTTGAATGATAGAAGATAGTAAAACATCAATAATCGTATTAAATAAGTATTCATCTGAACAGTAATTGGAACTACATATTTTAAAATACAAAGATAAATAAAGTACAGAGATAAATAAATTAAGATAAATAAATAAAGTACAGAAAAATTACTGTTGAGAGGAATACTTATATTTCATTTAAATTTCGAACTTTTGTAAGCGTTCCTCCTTTTCAAGTTGAAGTTTTTTCAATCTTTCATCCTTTTCCATTTCAAAGATTTTTAAGTCCAATTCACGATTCTTGAATATTATTTCAGCTTTACCTCTTTCAATTTCGGCTTGCAATCTTCTTTCATTCAAAGCGTGATCTTTTTCATGTTTCTCTTTTTCCCATTCCATTTTCATTTTAAACACCTACACTCGACTTGGAAAGCAACAAGATTTGCAGCAGATGATTTTGGTACATGTGTTTTCATTTTTTCCGTGAAATCTTTTGCTTTTTCAGGAACAATTACTTCACTTACATTCCTGGTGGTAAATTTCCAATATTGGCAATGTCAATTGGAGACGCAATTTCTTCGCCGACATCATTCATTATACTATCAACCCCTTCAAAAGGTAATTCACTTGTGGCTTTTTTCCCAAAAATATATTTAAGCTGATTAAAGTGTGGGCACATCTGCAACACTTTGCCTGAAATATAAACATTAGACAAAATTTTGTCGCATTCATTACGCTTACCTCCAACACTCGACGTCCCGGCATGAGACTCAAGAAGGCCTGCTCCTGTTGACATTTGCCAATCGCTTGCTTTTTTGTATGAAGCCTTCAGGTGCCGCACTTTCCTCCGTATTAGATCTCACGTGGTGTCTATTTTTGTGCTCTCAATGAGCTTTTTATAAAAAATTTGAACTGTTGGTGCCTATTAAAATTATTTAAATAAATTGTTAAAATTAATCACTTAAATCACTTACCTCTACTTCTGGAGCTTCCTGCAAGAAATCCAGTATACTCTGGATTTTTTTTCGCTCCAATTTTTGTTTGGTTTTTCACGTTTAATTCTTTTTCTGTTTAAACCTGTTTGCTCCATTTCTTTTCTTTGTTTGCTTTTATTTTTGACAACAGCTGATAATTTGCAAACCAGTGTTGCAAATAATACAATGGCGTTTTAGTGTTGCTTCTTTGCAAGGGTGTAGCAGATGCATCGCTGTTCATTTTGTTAGTGTAAAAGCAAAAATATGCTCCCGCATTTGCAATTGCAAATATGCAAAACCATTTGCGCCAGATCCTGAATTTCCCTAATGTTGTGACGCTTTGTCGTCGTGTCAGTGCTTCGACACATTGACTCTTTAACAAAGCGTGAGTTTCGGCCATGCGAAAGATGCGTGCGACACTTGTTGTTATGAATGTATGTACATATGTATGAATGTGGCTTGTATTTGCTTTCGTAAACATACAGACAAATGTGCCAAAGAAATAATATATGTCATACAAATTCTATCACCCCTATTCTGTGCACTTGACAAATTCAACATATGTATTTCTAATTTGTCAAAGTTTTAAATTTATCAAGCATTTGGCATTCTGTGTCTGAAATAAAAAGCTCTTTTCCTTATAAGTTGTTAAGATGTCATGACAGCAGTGCTCGTTATGAATTAAATATCTTATTGTGCATCTTGTTGTGAAAATGGAAGATATTTTACTTTTGTTATTATTGTTAAACGAAGATGAAAATTGTGAGAATAGGAATCGCGCGCGGCATTTAAAATGTTTACGCGACGATAGCAATCCATTTTCTTTGAGCAAGAATACCTTTGTGCAAAATTTTCTATTAACTCGTGAAATTTGCCGCCGCCTAATTGATGAACTGGCCCCACATCATAATCAGAAAACGTCACTACCTTTAACTGTAAGGGTTCTAGCACTTTTGAACTTTGAACGTCAACTTGCCCATGAGTCAGTCGTCCCTTTCGAGAAGTGTGCGAGCTGTAGCAAAACTTATTGTGAAGGTGAAGGGAGGAGAAATAAAGTTTCCCAGTTCAACAAAGGAAGAAACTTTTATAAAAACCGGGCAAGTATTATTGTAATACAAATAATAATATGCAAATTTAAACTAATTTATTTGAAATATATTCCAGATTTTTTGGAAAATTTGGAATAAAAAGCACCATAGGAGCAATTGACTGCACGCATATTGCTATCATTGCTCCACCATCAAATAATCTCCCCTTAATTTATATTTAAATAGAAAAGGATTCTACAGTATCAATGTTGAAGCAGTAAGTTTTGTTTTTGCATGCACATACATACATACATATATGCCAATGCAATTTTTGAATGTATCGTTTTTTAGGTTTGCGATCACCGTTTATGTTTTACATTTGTAAATGCCAAATTTCCGGGTGCAAGACATGACTCTGAACCGTGGCTTTTAACACCAGTGGGAATACCTAATACCCATAAAGAGCAAAAATAAAACAAATTACATGGTTCTGCATAGAGAGAGCATTTGGTGTTTTAAAATCTCGCTTCAGATTTTTTTTGAAGCACCGAGTTCTACTTTATTCACACGAAACTTCCGCTTTGTTTTTTAGTACTTGCGTTATATATATTGCATAATAATGTATAATGACGAAAGCAGGCATTACCTTGAACGAAATAGATAACGGAGTTGCAGAAGACTTTGATTCTCCAATTAATGATTATAACACTTCGCAGTACATTCGCGAAGGTGAAAGAACAAGATCAAGATATATATCAACTCTTTAGTTATATATATACAGACGCCAATGCATATACATATGTACATTAGGGTGTTCGTTATTTACCAAATTGATTATTTTTGACGAGACGCTCCCTAAACTTATAGTTTTCCATCTAAAAAACAATATCAGACCATAAAAAGCCCTTAATTTTCTTAGTAAACCTTGCCCCAAACACGATACATTTCCCATTTAAATAACATGGGATTTTGCCACTTTTTACGAATATTTTTTTTTCTGTGGAACTTTCCCGTTTGTAGGAATAAAACAGTCATATTCTTGTACAGAATTGAATGCTCTACAAAAAAAGTCTTGACGATTTTTCGATATACTCACTCCTTTAAAAGTTATTCAAGGTTGAAGTTAACTTCTGGGTAATTTCTGGAATTTTCGAACTTTTACGGCAAATTGAATTTTTTTTTGTAAAATTCAATTGTTTACTCTAAAAAATATATTATGCCGATATTTTTAAGATAAAAAATAAGAAAAATTTGCAAATTACTTACAGTCCATTTTAACGAATTATTTAAATAGAAACCAACTGTTTTCTATTTACATTATTTTGTTCACCACACGTGTGGAGAAAAGCCTTACGAATTGAAGCTTTTACTTTTATCAAGATTGCCACAGAATACCAAAATATTTCTCGCTTGATAAATATTTGAGTTAATTTTAAATATTTTGTTAATTTGTCAAGTGCACAGAATAGGGGTGTATTGGTATACATACATATATGGAAATGATAACGAATATGCATATTTCATGAAGGTCATCAATTTTCTTTGAAGAAATGAAGTTCATTTGGCACATCTTCATTTTGTAATAGTCGAAATAAATATAAGTAATATTTGAAATAATAATTTATTTAAAAATTAAAAAATAAAATATAAGAGAAATAAATCTAAAATTATTGAAGTGAAACTTCTTAGGCGACTTCGGAAAAGGTTGCGTTAAGGTTGGGGAATAGCGTTGAACCAGAGAACTTAAAACATAGAGAAGGTTCAGGTTCGATGTCGAACAATTTATAAGATTGGAGTAAGGAATTCACCTCACAACTTCAGAATTCACGATGTGAAATGTTAACATTTTTAACAGTTCTCCACATACTCAAACAGAGAATATGAAGAGAAATAATATACGTACGGCTTATGATGCCATAGCATGTGCATATGCGCAATCAGGGAATATCGAAGAAAAATAAGTTCTTTGATAATCCATTTTTAACAGCGGAAAATGTGTACAAATACAGCTCTCTCACATACTCATGAATATGAAGAGACATAAATATACATACATATGTATGCATGCTCCTTATGATACTCCCAACAACAGCATTGTGATATTTTCATGGTTCAATTTTTGCTTTCGCAATGTATGCAAATATGTATACATATATGCTTTTGCGTTTTGCCGTCGGCATTTACATATTGGCATGTAATAATTATGATATGAGTATAATTTTGTATGAATGCATGTATAGTACTATTTACAGTCAATTTAGACTTGTATATTTAATAATTTAATTTGATTTTTACATAATATACTATACTAATAAATATTTTTGTATTATGTTTCTTAGTAATAGAAATTGAATTTATCACAACAATGCATATATACATAAATACATATATCGTCTATCATATTAATCTTATTATCTGCCCATATGATTGCATGTATACGCATGTGCGCAGATTGATCTGCATGCTTATATGCATGCAAATTAACTTTCCTGGTGTGGGAAGTATTAAAAAAATATATTCCGTTCCGCTACGCGCGGTAGAAATTAAACAAAGTGTTGGTTTGAGTGACAATATATGGTGCGCTTTGATCATCAAGATGATCACTCAATACGCTTTGCCGATTATACACTGATCTTTATTAGTAAAAGCACCCTTATATTTATATTCTTATAATTCTATGCTTATTACTAAAGATGCTTTTGGCATTACATTAAGTGATGAAATGCCAGAGCATTGGATTTCAATTATTCTCATTATCAAAACAAATAATGGAATATTGGATTTTGCTTACTTATCAAAACAAGTGATATATTGATTTCTTATTAATTAAGTATTCTGCTGACCAAGCAGTAATACTGTGAGAAGATACAATTTGTTTACATTTATCGTTAAGTATCTGTGTGGCTGCTGCCGTTAACTCCCCCCTCTCTAAGATGAATCGTCCCCGATTCAGTATCATTTTTTGATATTTTGTAAATGCTCTCTAAAATAGCATTTATATATGACCAATTCTTGAAATTTTAATTTTTTGCTTTGCTTATTGGTTTTTATATATTTTTTAATTTTAAAATCTTATAGATTATGTATATTGTTATTAATAGTACAAGTATTACAATTATGTACCAGAAAGAGTGAATGATTTTTAAATTCTTTAATTCTTTCACTCAAAATATTTATGTTTTCAAATTCAAATTCTTTGTTTTTTTGTTTCAATGTATTCTATAATTTCAAAGTTATTAATATGATTATTTTTTAAATAATTCCAAATTTTACAATCAATATTTTCGTAAGTTATATTATCAATATTTGTATAATTTTCAAATGTTACAAAGGTAAACTCCATTTATGGCAGAGTCATCTATAGTATGATTTCCAGAGACTAATATTGCTCCTTCTTTAATTATATCTATGTCTTTATGTTTTTCTTTAATTTTTTTACATTTCCCTTTTTTATTGGACAAAATATCTGATAGGCAAGTATTTTTATTATTAATTTTACAATAAGTATTTATCATTTCTCTTTTGCAATTTTTAATATTTATATATCCTTTTTTTGCATTTTTGCAATTTCATTATTAATTATTAATTTACCATCTTTTTTTGTGGAATTGCTCTTACTTCATAATATTTGCAATCATATATAATTTTTGGATACTTAATATATATAACTATTACATCTTTATTTTTACTATTTTAAAATTTGAAATATCTATTATATCAATTATTGTCAATCGTCCATGTTCATTCTTAATTATACTTTTAATCTTGCTCTCAAATTTAAAATTGTCGGGTTCAAAATTCCTATTTTTCCTATAGCTATTGTATTAATCATATTTTGTAATTCAGTTATTAGGAATTGATTTTTCCGTTTCATTAGAATTTTAATATTTGAGTTTTCATTAATGTTATTGATTGTTTCAGTTAATTGGTTAATAATTCCAAAAAAATTTTAGAATTTGTTGTGTATTGTTTATTATTATTGTTAATTAATTCTTGTTTAATTTATTATTTACTAACACTAGGTCGTCATGGTCTGGTGTTCCTGCTATCCACTTCCATAATGTACCTATTTCATTTATTCCTCTCCTATATCTTGTATCTTTAATTTGTAGTTGTTCTAATAAAGTTTCTATGAGTTCTATTTCTGGTTCTGTGTCTAAATCATTAATATATGCCTTGTCTTGTTCATTATTTTGTTCAAAATTTTTATATCTGAGTTTTTATTATAATAATTTGTGTCTGAACTTATAAGTTCTCTAAAGTATGTTAAATTAGTGATGTGGAAAATATCTCCGTAGTCACTATACAGGGCTACATCTCCGTCTTCTAATAATATGTAATCTTCTCTTGTGTAGTCCACAATGTCTGTCATTGTATTGGTAATTAGTGTTAGAATAATTAGGGGTATCATCCTCTAAAAATATATGATTAAGATTTAATATTATCTTTATGTACTATTCTATTCCTGTAGTTAATTCTAACTTTATTCCCTAAGTCTTCTTTTACTACCTGTTTCTTGTATCTAGGATTTAGTTTATTTCTCTCTCTCCTGTAATCTTTTCATATATAACATCTCCGCATAAATATGTTTTATTAATTCTATTTTTATTGTGTCTTTCTAGCATCTTAGTTTGTGCTGATAAAAGTTTGTCTGGTAAAATATCATGAGAGACTTTATTATAAAGTACTTCAAATGGTTTCTCATTAGTTACCGAATGTATAGTTTTATTATAGTGTTGGGCAGCTCTAAATATTGATTCTGAAAAGCTTATTAAATTATATTCTTGTTTAATACATCGTGAAATTTCAATTATTGTTGAATGTACCCTCTCAATTTGACCATTCGTGGTACTATGATTTGGGTTACAAAAAAATATTTCTATTTGAAGTCTCTGCATCAAGGACTTAAATTGTACCGTAGTGAATCCTGGTTCATTATCAATTGTTAACTTCTTTATATTAGGGAAGCTTTGTAATATTTCTAACACTTTATCTTCTAAATTAATCTTATCTTCGATTTGCTTAATAACCAAAAATTTGGAATAGCTATCTATACACGTAATGAATTTTAAAGATTGCGCATAGAATATATACATGTGTATCTGTACTCCTTCCTCTGTAGGTATCGGGACCTCTTCAATTGGTATTTTTATAGGATGTCTATCATATTTGTCTTTATTACATATGTCACAATTCCTTACATATTCTTTGAATTGTTTTCTCATTTCAGGCCAATAATATTTTTTGCAAATTTGATCCAAATTTTCTTGGTAACTTCTATGTGCTCGTGTATGCGTTTGTTCAATTATAATTCCTTGGTCTTCTCTGTTCGTTATGTCAATTGCAAAATTTTTCGTATATATGAATTTATTAGTAAACGTTTCTCTTATTTTCGCTTGTATTTCGTACAGATCCTCTATTGAGCAATGTATTGCCGTAACTATATTTGGTTTGATGTATTCCTTTAATATTGTGATTAAATTATCAACAGTATCATATTCAATTAAATGTCTTATTTTCCCAAATTCTTGAATTTGCTCATGTATTGTAAATCTATTTTTACTTAGTAAAATTCTGTTGTTTAAATTGGTTTAATGGTTTTTTTGTCTCGGGTATCTGATTATGATCACTACTTTCAGCTGAATGTTGAGTTACTGTGGTTGACGATTCGTAGGATAAATCATTAAGGAATTGTCGAGATAGAGCACCTGCTACCACATTTGTTTTATATTTAATTTTTGCTCTATATTCTCCAATTAAGGAATTACGTCTTTTCATTTTGGCATTTGGGTTTCTGAGACTGTAAATGTTAGCGGTTGGTGATCGGAATGAATTTCCAAATCTTAAATTCCATATAAATAATTTCTTAGATTTTTTAATGCCCATACGATAGCATATAGTTTCTTTCATTAGTCGCATAATTTTTTTCTGTTGAATTTAATGTTTTAGGTATAAACGTAATAGGTTTGCCCCCTTGGCTTAAGACTCCACCAATACCTTCATTTGATGCGTCTGTTGTTAATATAAATGTTTCGTTAAAATTTGGTTGAATTAATTCAATTTGATCTACTAATATAGACTTCAATTTCTCAATTGCCAAAAGTCCTTCTCGTTCTAATCTAATTTTAATTTTTTTTAGACATATGTTGTGAAACTCTTCCGTTTTCACCTGATAAATGTATTGTTAATGGTTTTGCTATTTTAGCATAATTTTTAATAAACTTTCTGTAATATCCAATCATTCCTAGGAAACTTCGTAATTGTCGTAGAGTTGTTGGAACCGGAAAATTTGAAATTGTTTCAACTTTTTTTGGATCTGTCTTTATAACATTATTTGCAACAATATATCCCAAAAATTCTACTTCTTCTTGGTAGAATTTAGATTTTTGTAATGAAATTTTCATATTTGCGTTTTTTAGTACTTCTACTACATATTATACTTAAATGTTTTTTATGCTCCTCGAAGCTTTTTGAAAATACGATTTTATCGTCAATATAAACGTGACAAAATTTTCCAATAAAGTCCCTTAAAACATTGTCCATCGCCCTTTGAAATATACTATGCGCGTTTTTTAAACCAAATGGCATTCTTGAAAATTCGTATTTTCCATTATTTACTGAAAATGCAGTTTTTTCAATATCGTGTTCTTTAATCAGGATCTGGTGAAACCCTGATTGATCTATTGTGGAAAAATATTTTGAACTTCCTAAATTTGAAAGTATTATATTGCTATCCGGAATTGGATATTTATCTGATTTTGTTACTTCATTTAATTTTTTGTGATCGATTACCATTCGCAATTTCGGCGTACCGTCTTCATTTACACCTTTTTTTGGTACAACCCAAATTGGCGAATTATATGCGCTCCTACTTGGCCTTATTATTTTATCTTCCATCATTTTTTTTACCTCTTCGTTTATGAAGGAATTAGCAGAAAGAGGATATGGGTATTGTTTACTCTATATAGGAGTTTCAGCAATTGTCATTATTTCCGCTTTTATATCCGTTCAAAACGTTAAATTCATATTTATTGAAGAACGTATATACATATGTATATATTTCATTTCTAATTTCTTCTCTCAAATTTTCAATTTTATCTTCGTTTATGTCGGTATTTCCTTCGACTGGAGCTTTAGAAAATTTGTCCTCTAAAATAATTTTGTTTAAATAGTTTTCATTTTCTACATTGTCGGTAAATATATCCACTGGCGTTGTAGAACTTTTTCGTTCAACAATATATTTTTTATTTAATTTGCCGGTATTACGTTGTAGAACTCTTTCGTTCCACAATAATATTTTTATTTAATCTGCCGGTATTATCATCGGCTGGCGTTGTAGAACTTTTTGTTCCACAATATTTTTTGCATAATTATTACTTCTACTCTGCTGGTATAAATCTTCAGCTGGCGTTGTAGAGCTTTCCTGCTCCTCAGTATTTATTTTTTTATATTTGCTGGTATTTCCGTCGGCTGGCGCTTTGGAAGTCTTTGCTTCCAAAGTAATTTCGTCCTCCTTAACGATCTTTAAATTATCCTTATTTTTTTGATGGTCATATTCGCATCCTAAGCAAAATATATCCTCCTCTTTTTCATTATTTATTATTAACTTCTTTTTTCCAAGTTAATCACCGCATTAATGTCCTTCAAAAATTTGTATCTTATTAAAAGGTCTGCTTCCAAATTTTCGATTTCGTAGAATATTTGTTTTTTACTGAATAATGTAATAATGTGATAATAGCGTATTATCGAAAATCCGTTAATTGTTTTTACTCTCTTTTGTATGTCCAATTTTTTTTTATTTTTGTATATTCCTGATTTAATATAGCAACTAGTTGCTCCCGTATCTATAAATATTTTAAAATTTTTGAAAAATATATGGCAGAGTTAATTTTGGCCTAAAAAATTATCCTCCTTAATATTGTTAATTCTTTGACTTTTCTCCAGCGGGCGAAAGCTATGATTACTTTCTTTATGCCGCTTTACCCCATGTGCTTCTTGATTTTGTCCCCTATTGGGCTGAAAGTTTGCATTCGTTTGCATAGGTTTTATATTTTGATTAAAACTGCTATTGCTTTGTTGTCGATAAATATTGCTATTATGAAGTGTGGATACAGATGGATCTATATCCATAGGGGTTGGTTTCGGAAAATTATAATGTATGTTATTATTTGGAGGGTTGTTCCTTTGATGAAATCTTAAATTATTGATTGTATACGTTGGCTGCACCTTGTTTCTATCATACATGAAGTTTTGAGCAAACCGGGCACTTTGATTATTTGATTCGAGTTCCTGAGCTTTTGCTAAAGCGTCAGGTAAATCTTGTGGGTTAAGAGAGAATGGGGTGTTTAGTCCTGTTATAAACATTTTTAAGCATATTCGCTATTCTTTTTATTTAATTCTTTTGTCAGGTCTGCGTTTTTTCCGTGTGTCATGATTGTTTTGTTTATTAATATGTAGCGTCAACTTTTTGTTGACGAGGTTGTAATATTCTACAACCGACATTGTACCCTGCCTTAAGATACTTAGTTCTTGTTCGATTATATGTATAGGACGTTTGTCCGCATATGCAAAGTCTAAACGATATAGAATTGCATCATAAATAAGGACTGTTCCATGGTTAGTTAATGCATCGTTTGCATCTTGCGTTATTTTGTTTCTAAGTATTGTGAGTGCAGCAAAGTATTTTCTACTGCCCCCCACGTATAGGCTCATAGCGTTAAGCGCTGCCTCTTTCCAACTAACATATAAGTTCAATCTACCAGTAAATTCAGGTACGGATTTGACTACATCTAACGATTCTTGACAGGCTATATTATCGTCTATTGTCTGTGTTAGAAATTCGGTTGCACTATTGGTATTGATTACTATTTGTGAGCGTAATTGCTCTACTTCCTCTCGTAATGCTATATTGCTGTCAGCAATAAGGCGAGCTATTAGGTCTACGGTCAAAGCGTCACCGTTAGCCATCTTGTCTAATTTTCAGTTTCTGGTCTTTTTTGTTAATTATTTTTATTTTGTCCCTTCTAGGAAGAGGTGCTTTTTTATTCTGGAGGCTCTGGAGTTCAGAATCGCAGAATTAAGATTTATTATAAACCGAAGAGTCCCCCTTGCGGTGGTGAATCGCGGTTTTTTAAAATATTTTATTATTTGGCTGGTGGAGCCTTTATTTAAAATTTTTAAGATTTAATTTTGTACTTTTTTATTCACTGTTAATTTTTTAAAAAATTTGTTCTTATTTATTCTGCGATTGTTACAACACAACAAGCAATGAAGTTTTTGCTCACTTTACTTCAAGTTTGGTTTGGCTTTTCTCCCTATTCTTGGGATACTTGTTTTTTCTTTTTAATTTTTAATGCGTTATTCACATATGTACTACCTCTCGCACGAGGTTTATGCACGTTTACCGGTTAGTGTTCACTAATCGCGACCGTTATGGTTCTAGGGATACATTTCTCTCCCTTTATACGACGAACACGTGCCTTAACGTTGGGCGCCAATTAACTTTCCTGGTGTGGGAAGTATTAAAAAAATATATTCCGTTCCGCTACGCGCGGTAGAAATTAAACAAAGTGTTGGTTTGAGTGACAATATATGGTGCGCTTTGATCATCAAGATGATCACTCAATACGCTTGCCGATTATACACTGATCTTTATTAGTAAAAGCACTTATATTTATAATCTTATAATTCTATGCTTATTACTAAAGATGCTTTGGCATTACATTAAGTGATGAAATGCCAGAGCATTGGATTTCCAATTATTCTCATTATCAAAACAAATAATGGAATATTGGATTTTGCTTACTTATCAAAACAACTGATATATTGATTTCTTATTAATTAGAGTATTCTGCTGACCAAGCAGTAATACTGTGAGAAGATACAATTTGTTTACATTTATCGTTAAGTATCTGTGTGGCTGCTGCCGTTAACTTGCATTCATTTATGCTTATACTTATGTACATATATTTGTATATACTTCGAACAAATAATGCACAAGCATACAAACATACATACATATGCGTACACATGTGAATATGTCACCAACAAAAAATTAAAACATTGTTCTACAAAAACAACAATTGCCTAAACATCATAAGGATGGCAAGTCAATATGGCAGCTTCAATTGGCGAAGCCCAAATGTAATAAATTTTACAGCAAGAACAATTTAATTCACAAACGCAGGCGCAAATTCTACAAACGACCTCGCTCACAAGTGCTGAACACAATGAGCGCGACAGACTGCAAGCGACATTTGTCAAATATTAGAATACACACGTTCTTAGGGACACATTTATTGACGCAGCTTCACAACTATATAACTGTGTCCATAAGCAACGTGTGTATTCGCGCTCAATGTGTTCAGCACTTGACTCTTTGACGAACGCCAGTTTCGGCCATTGGTTGACCGTGACAACGGAGATGTGAAAGAAGCGTGCGACACTTGTTAATATGAATGTATGTACATATGTATGTATATGGTTCGCATTTGCTTTCGTAAAACATACAGACAAATGTGCCAAAGAAATAATATATGTACATATGTACAGATGCATGTGTCATAGAAATTCTATTGGTACAAATATGGAAAATGATAACGAAATAATCTTCATTCACAATAGTCGAAATTGATATAATATAATAGTCGAAATTAATATCATTTTTGAAATAATAATTTATTTAAACTTATTTTTTATTTAATTTTATCACATAAAATGTTTACCATTTTTCGGAAATCAATGGTTCATATAATACAAAATAAGCATGCATATGTCACTCAGAGAATGCTTTTTTTCATTCTCTGTGTGATTTTGTATATTTTGTATATATTTTTCTACAAATCAGTTCTCTTTATTCATTCTCGTATGAATTCAGTCGCTTTACATATATTTCTGCTATTGCACATGCTCAATTCTGTTAAATAGCAGCGAGAATGGTGAAATTCCGTGTCGCAATCTTATGAGCTCTGTTAGCCGTCCAATCGAACATCATACAGAATTCAATTTGCACCTTCTCTATGTTTTTATGTTCTATGGTTCAACCAGAGAACATAAAACATAGAGAAGGTGCATGTTCGACAGCGAACATTTGTTAGATTTATAGTAAGGAATTCACCTCACAGCTATAGAAGTCACGCTGTAAAATGTTAACGTTTTTAACAGTTCTCCACATATTAAACAAAGAATATGAAGAGAAATAAATATATATATTTTCGGCATATGATGACGTGGCATGTATGCCCAAGCAGAGAATAAGAAGAGACAGAAATATATGTATGCATGCCCATGGGTACACTCCCAACGAATGTAAAGAATTTTGTTTTGCTTGTTTAAATTTTTGCTTTCAACCAGGGAATCGCTTGTATGTGCAATGTATGCATATACATATGTATGTATTAGGGTGTGCCATTTTGAGGCAACCTTTTTTTTTCAACTGAAAAACAGGCTCAAAACTTTCGAAATGTGTAAAAAAAAAGTCACTCAAAAGATGAGCTCTTAATATTAATATAAAGAGGTGCCTCTTTCAAATTTTCTGTTTTCCATATAAATTACATGGAAAAAAAATCATTTTTTTGTGATGTCTATTGTACGGAGTTTATTATATGTGCACGCGATGACTGCCAGTAGGGATGGTAAACTCGATTCCGATTCTACTCGAAAATCGAGTTTTCTCGTAAAATAATCGATTTTTCGGAATCGATCTTCAGTAGTCGAAGTCGATTAAGAATCGATTTTTAACATTCGAAAAATCGATTATTTTACGAGAAAACTCGATTTTCGAGTAGAATCGGAATCGAGTTTACCATCCCTACTGGCAGCCATCGCGTGCACATATAATAAACTCCGTACAATAGCCATCACAAAAAAATGATTTAACCTTCGTACAATAACCACCACAAAAAAAATGATTTTTTTTTCATGTAATTTATATGGAAAACAGAAAATTTGAAAGAGGCACCTCTTAAGATTAATATTAAGAGCTCATCTTTTGAGTGTCTTTTTTTTTACACACTTCGAAAGTTTTGAGCTCATATGAATGTTCATATGTATACGCATGTGCGCGTTCAGAAATTCAAATCATGATTTTATCACTTATCAATATACTACATGTGCGCGTATTGATCTGCATGTTCATACAATCGTATATACTTATATGTACATATGTATATTTGTATACATTACCGAACAAATAATGCAGAAGCATACAAACATACATATGCGTACACATGTGAATATGACACCAACATAAAATTGAAACATTGTTCTACAAAAAACAACAATTGTCTCAAATAGCATAAGCATGGCAAGTCAATATGGCAGCCGAATTGGCCAAGCCCAAATATAGTAAATTTTACAACAAAAACGATTTCATCTATAAACGCAGGCGCAAATTCCACAAGCGACTCGCTTCATTCATAAAAACAGACGCCGTAACATCTCCCCGAGCATGCCTTTGTCAACAAGCGTTTTTTCGTGACGATGGCAAAAGCTAAAAATCACAAATTGTACAACTTCTAAACTATTATTTAAAGTTCTCTGCTTAAAGCATAGGGAAGGTGCAAATTGAATTCTGTATGATGTTGTATGTGAATTTAAGAATGTGTTGGTTGGTTAAAGGATGGAGTCATGTGTAGAAGTTCACGCAAGCGAGGAAAGTTCTCTGATCGCCATTCAATTGGGAGTGGCC
>NW_024396227.1:0-6953 GCF_016617805.1 Bactrocera tryoni
ATATGCGATGTTGAGGAGGTGTTTATCCCACGGTAGATGGCGCAGATTGCGGGTCTCCATTTTTATGGATAAGCATAGCACACCAAAATTCCAACCGTTGGGCATGCTTTCGTCCGACCATATTTTACAAAGAAGCTGGGATGCATGCACCTTATCAGTTCTTCGCCGCCGTGTTTGAATAGCTCGGCCGGCAATCCGTCGGCCCCTCGCCGCTTTGTTGTTGTTCGTAGGCGGGCAATTGCTATTCGAACTTCTTCATGGTCGGGTAATGGAACGTCTGCTCCATCGTCATCATCGATTGGGGAATCGGGTTCTCCTTCTTCATGGTGTTGTGCGTTCACTGCCATTCATGCTATAAGGAGAAGTGTTCCCTCCATAATTTAAGTATGCTCTGGGCATCAGTGACTAGATCACCTTTGGGGGTTCTGCAGGAATACGCTCCGGTCTTGAAACCTTCCGTAAGCCGCCGCATTTTTTCGTAGAATTTTCGAGCATTACCCCTGTCGGCCAGCTTATCAAGCCTCTTCGTACTCACGCATTTCAGGCTCTATCTTCTTCTGTCTACAAATGACGTCTCGCTTCCCTCTTCAACTCTCGGTATCTATCCCATCCCGCACGTGTAGTGGTCGATCGTAACGTTCTAGGCAGCCTGTTTTCTCTCCGCTGCGACACGGCACTCCTCGTCGTACCAGCTGTTCTTTGCACTTTCCGAAAACCAATGGTTTCGGGCTTTGCAGCTGTACGTAAGGAGTTTGAAATGCCGTCCCACAGTTCCTTTATACCGAGTTGTTGACGAGTGCTCTCAGAGAGCAGGAGTGCAAGCCGAGTAGAAAATCGTTCGGCTGTTCTGTTGTGATTGCAGCTTCTCGACGTCGAACCTTCCTTGTGTTTGGTGGCGCGCGTTTTTGCTGCACAGAGGCGGGTGCGAATCTTAGCTGCAACAAGATAGTGGTCCAAGTCGATGTTAGGACCTCGGAGCGCACGCACATCTAAAACACTGGAGACGTGTCTTCCGTCTATCAAAACATGATCGATCTGGTTGGTGGCTTTTCGATCCGGAGACAGCCAGGTAGCTTGATGAATCTTCTTATGCTGGGACTAGTACCCCAGATAACCATATTTCGGGCCCCGGCGAAGTCAATCAGCCTCAACCCATTTGGGGATGTTTCGTCGTGGAGGCTGAATTTACCGACCGTAGTGCCAAAGATACCTTCTTTGCCCACCCTGGCGTTAAAGTCGCCAAGCACGATTTTGACATCGTGGCAGCTCTCATAGGCGCGCTATAAGCGCTCATAGAAGGCATCTTTGGTCATATCGTCCTTCTCTTTCGTCGGGGCGTGGGCGCAAATCAGCGATATGTTGAAGAACCTCGCTTTGATGCGGATTGTGGCTAGACGTTCATTCACCGCAGTGAATAATAGTACTCGGCGACAGAGTCTCTCTCCCACCACGAATCCTACACCAAACTTGCGCTCCCTGATATGGCCACTGTAGTAAATGTCACAAGGACCTACTCGTCTCTGTCCTTGTCCGTCCATCGCATTTCTTGGACGGCGGTGATGTCAGCCTTTGTTTTTACGACGACATCAACCAGCTGGGCAGCGGCACCTTCCCAATTAAGGGACCGGACATTCCAGGTGCATGCCCTCAATTCGTAGTCCTTATTTCGTTTGCCATGGTCGTCACCAAAAGGGGGGTCTCTCATCCGAGGCTGGTTATAGCTCTTCACTGGGGATGTTTTTTACGTGGCGGGTTCCAAACCCAGCGCACAACCCTATATAGGAGATGTTTCGCCTTCTCACATTAGCTCGCCTTCGAACGGATGTTCTTAGGCTACCCAGAGGATACTTGGGCAAATACCGGAAGTAGTGAGCTGCTTGAGCCATGTGTAAAAGAATCGTTTCTGGCCACTCCCAAGTGAATGGCGAAGTTCGGCGTATTAAAATCTCTAAAATATGTTGCCGACCGACACCTTAATCTCATTTTCCTCTGAATAAACACCTATGAATTGAGCTGCCATGCTAATATCCATTTCCAACGTCCCGCTTCTGCCACCCAAGGCAGAGTCAATGAAAGCTTACTCCCAAACCTGCGTTTTATGCCTCTAAGTTTGGGTTCCGCCATCAAAACTGTAGAGGAGACGAGAAGTCTCGGATATTGACCTACCAGACGTTGGACAACATTTCCGGCGCCGCAGTGCCTATACGGCAGGTTTTAGATTGAGCCTCTTTTGTAGCGTACCCTGCGGCACCGTCCACACGAGTCGAAATGCAGTGCCAGCCAGCGATGACTTTGCTTGATAGACGGAAGGCACGTAGTGCTAAACTTATCGATACAGTGAATAGCTGCTTATCTCGCTTACAGGATAGGGCAATTGACGAAGTTTGTGTGTCTCGGCCTAGGACTCGTGGTTGTAGTACTACAGAGTTAGAGAAAGATCACTTCAACTACTAAAAAGAGAAGCCGCAAAAATATCTCACGGTATTCGACCTTCATCGATGTATGTAGCCTAGTCCTAATCAAGAGTGAACGTGACATTTTGACTAGCTAAAAGCTACGCTTTATCAATCAGGTGCATTTCATATAGCAACAATATGTATGTATGTATACCTAAATCTGAAAAACGAAATCGGGCGAGCTATTGTTTTGAGCTCTACGGAAAACTAGTTCTTTTTAACCACGTTGTTTTACACAAACAGCTAAAGAGGAGTCTACACAAGTTTGCTAATGAGTGTGAATTTCGACAAATAGGTGGCACCTTCTTCACTGGAAATTTTCCAGATGGTATCCTCAAAAGGCAGCACAGAGAGGTTAGTTTGCATATATACAGATTAGTAGAGGTATTAGTAAGAGGTATACTATATAGATTCTCCCAAAGGTACCTTCTGGGACTTTCAGCAAACTAATACATATACTCAGTTCGGGTTCAAAAAATACATTTGTAATGATAATAGTCCTATTAATAGTCCTACAAACATTGGAAATCGTTTCCGATATTCCTTCCTCATTTGAGTGAAAGCTTCGACCGGGGAATTATTTTTTGAGGAAATAGTCAATGAGTCGCAAATCAAGAAAGAAGCAGTGAGTAGAGTAGGAGTGCTTCTCGCTTCATTTCTTCAATTTATCGATCGTGTCCAGAATATCGGTTACCATCATTCCCTGATTTGTCAATCAGGAATTTCCCTGATTTTTATGCGCTCGGCGCTGATTCCATGATTTTCGTAGAAAAATACACTGACTCCTTGGTTTCATCCCGAAACTGCGTTTTTTTATTATTATTTTCTGTTTGAGCGGGGTGCGTGAAAAAAGTAAGCATCACAACGTTTAGTCTTCTTGAGAAATGGCGTTTGCAGGAAATTTCACAAAACTGATAATGCTTAACTGCTGAGAGACTAGTTCATATCGCTATACAGACAGACGGACAGTCGGACAGACGAGACCAGACGGACATGGCTAAATCAGCTCAGCTCGACACACTGATCATTTATGTATATAGCTTGCTATGCGGGATCTCCGAGCGAATTTCCTTCGATGTGTTACCGACTTCGTGACGCGACTTAATATACCCTGTTTCCGGGGTTTATAAAAGAAGTGCCGAAAAGATCAGCCGGGTTTTGCGCAATCTGTTATTGACCAGCTACGTATCCAAATTCTTTCAAGCCATTAAGAACGCTGAGTCGTTTTCCGAAATCTTGATAATAATAATTCAGTATTTGTTTGACTATCGCTGGTCACTAGCGCAAAATTGCGAACGTAATTTTTTCCTTGCAAATCAATACTCACGAGGAGTGGAGTAACAAGCGTAACCAACTCTCAGTTTGAGACCATTAACGCATAACTTTCAAACGATAGATTTGCAGGATTTCTGACAAGTATTTGTCCAGCGATGAAAAATTTATTTTTGTTAAAACTAGCAGACCCGCAGCCGTTGTCCTGCGTGAAGTTATATGTTTTTGAAATGAAAGAGAAGTTAAATTTATCATTTTAATTGTCATTTATAACGCAGCTTGATAAACAACACTATTTGGTTTCTGTTCCGGTGCAGAAAAAGATGGTTTTTCCAACATGGCGTTTCCAAATTTATGTCACTATGCGACTATACTTGTGTCCTGTTGATTGCCAACTCAAATGAAATTTTCACTGGAAACGTAATACGTTTGAACTGAAATGGCAAATCGTTAGAACTGAAAGGAATTCGTAGAATCAAGCATTTTGCCCCCTTGTATTCAATAGCGCAGATTGCGAAACATAATAACGACAGATCCAACTTTGAGACGCAAATGATGCGGTCGCATATCTAGCCTCTCCAAAGAATTTAGAAATTCCACTGGATAATTAACGGCGTCGTCTTCATTGTCAAGAAAGATATGTCAAGAAAGATGTTAATGAATGACGATTGTAGCAGCTTAATGTTGTTCTCAAATAGCGTCGGTATTACAAGTACTGTTACTCAGATAAATTCGAGAATGTTTGCAATAAAAAATGATTCGAAAAATGGTATTTATTTTATATACCGCTAACTAAAGCGAAAAAATCAGCTAAGAAAAAAGGAAACAAAATCGATGGAGTTGGGCCGGTTGGGTAAAAGTTGGTGACCAAATACGAATAATTTGGGGGAGGAGTGGGCATATGCAACGGACTGATTTTAACTGAGAACGATATGGTAACTCTAAATCAGAAGTATTATTTAATTGAGAGTTATATTCAACAATAGTATTCTTCATGAACATCAAATGAACTTTGTCCTTCTAAAAACTAAATATAATGACTTAAAATCCCGATGATTTAGTTAAATGATGCGTCAATCGGATATATTTGATATATATAATATATTCGATTGAAAAAAATATTAACATAAAATACATAACATAAACCTTACATATACATATGTAGAATATATTGGTCTCGGGTAAGAAAAGTACCCTTTAAGGTTTAAACGAGAAACTAAGGCGAATGCAACCATATGTTTAAAATTGTTTTAAAACCAAGCAAATATTCCGCACGACAACAACAACACCACGCAACATTCCAATCACTAATTACACATGCCACAAAGCCAATGGAATTGAAATATGCATTTTTTTAGTTGCAAAGATATTTGTCGACTGCCGCTTCATTTTAATAATGGATAGTAAAATGTGTGTGCGTGTGTGTGTCTAGAATTCCCTTTTTAGACTTGAACTTTGTTTTATCAAGTAAACTAACCTCGAAGTGCCAACCAACGGTTTTACAGCACATCAATCTCAAACCACTGCTTTCCTACCAACGAAGCAGCAACAACTGCTTGACCACAATTACGGCACTGGCATTGACAATTGGTAGCGAGTTTTAGCCTATCCACGTGACCATACATATGTATGTAATCTTTTTCATCAATATTTTTAATCCAACTGCAATCATTTTTCGAATATCCAATTCAATCCTTTCCGAATTACATGTGTCCAATTAATCGATGGCGGACAGACACTGGCCTGCATGTATTTGTTTGGCTTAAGCGTTTGCTCATAAACTTAAACCGAGAGACTGATGGACAGTCCATTTTACACATCGATACTTAATTCATTTTTATACTCTCGTAACATGTTGCAACGGAATATAACGAGTTTTTACATTAACGGTTGTTTGTAACGTATGAAAACTACTCGATATGGATAATGGAGACAATCTCTACCATACTCGTATGTACACAGGATATTTAAATGATCAAGAATGATGGGAAACGATTTTGAATCCTGACAAAGTATCATATACCTTGATGAAAGCATGGGCTTTAACTAGTTCAGAAATTAACCTTTTGTATGAATCTATGTAAAAATTAGACTGTGAACGTGGCAGCACCGATCTTTAAACTCACTACCCGCCTCATGACGCTGAGGAACTACTCTACCAATTTCAATCAGATTTGTACTGAATGTTCCAGTTCACCCCGAAGTTAGGACTGCCTTTCTTGTTTGGCTTTATTTTGCACTGATCCGAATTAAAGATTCACGAAGGAAATACCCGTTTTGAAGCCACGCATATGAATTCCAGCATCTTTGGCACCGGCATTCCGAGATGACGAGTCCGCCTCCAGCTGCAGTCTCTACTAACGAAAATGGGGTCTTTCTGTTCCTCTGCTTACCCCGGCGGGTACTGCGTCAAATACTTTCAGAGCTGGAATGTTTTCGTGCATTCGGACGACATGACCTAGCCAACGTGGCCGCAGTTTTTTAATTCGCTGCACTATGTCATTGTCGTCGTATATCTCATACAGCTCATAGTTCCATCTGTTCCATTGTCATCTTTCATGCCTCTGCACTTATAGCAGGGCGAAAACTAATGAGTGACTTGCAGAGTTTGGTCATTACGTTCGTCGAGAGAGGGACTCTGCGCCTCAATTACCTACTCAGGCCAAAAGCACCTGTTGGCAGTGTTACCGCGATGGGAATTTCAGGACTGACGTGCTGGAGCTAAGTCAGGAGTGCCTCGACTGTTTTACGTTTTGACGACTGGAGATATTTCGATACTTGCCCTCGTTTCACTGCCCAGGCCCATTTAGCTTCGTTTCCTTATCCAGTCTGGAGAGAAAGCTAGAACAAACGGCGTGTTTGATAGGGACAATCTTTCCCATCCTGCACGTTTTGTGGTTAATTACAATCAGCAAATTGTAATTAGTCTTCATCATATCAAGAGTAGCCGTGCCCTAAAAAATTACTTGAAACTGATTAATATTATGTAGTTTGATATATGGATACTTTTTATCGCCTTCTCTAGAGCTTCTTCAGAATTAGGATTTCAACACTTACTTCACTGACTCATATAACGGATATTCTCAAAATATAGTCAGCTGACATCGAGATACTTTCACTGTTTAGAGGAAAGGAATTTTTTGTGACACTATTTACATTACAGAGTGGCTTAGAATACGAATTAATTCTCAAAATATGTTATCTCTCTTGACAAGTCGATCAATC
>NW_024396228.1:0-33514 GCF_016617805.1 Bactrocera tryoni
ATATACACATTTAGAAATCCATATCAAGTTGCTTCAAATCATTAACTTTACATATTCAAGTTAATTAACTTTCTTCATCTTACTGAAGTTGACATAAAGCCATAACGGCAGTGCATTTGGAAGAATTCGACAATCTTATATTCAGGTATAAAGTCGATTTTCTTATATATACACATTTAGCAGTCGATATTGAGTTGCTTTAAATCATTAACATCAAATATTTAAGTTAATTAACCTTCTTCATCTTACCGAAGTTGACATAAAGCCATAACGGCAGTGCATTTGGAAGAATTCGACAATCTTATATTCAGGTATAAAGTCGATTTTCTTGTATATACACATTTAGCAGTCGATATTGAGTTGCTTTAAATCATTAGTTTAACATATTTAAGTTAATTAGCCTTCTTCATCTTACCGAAGTTGACATAAAGCCATAACGGCAGTGCATTTGGAAGAATTCGACAATCTTATATTCAGGTATAAAGTCGATTTTCTTGTATATACACATTTAGCAGTCGATATTGAGTTGCTTCAAATCATTAACATCAAATATTTAAGTTAATTAGCCTTCTTCATCTTATCGAAGTTGACATAAAGCCATAACGGCAGTGCATTTGGAAGAATTCGACAATCTTATATTCAGGTATAAAGTCGATTTTCTTGTATATACACATTTAGCAGTCAGTGTTGAGTTGGTTCAAATCATTAAAATCAAATATTAAAGTTTATTAGCCTTCTACGTTTTATCGAAGTTGACATAAAGCCATAACGGCAGTGCATTTGGAAGAATTCGATAATCTTATATTCAGGTATAAAGTCGATTTTCTTGTATATACACATTTAGCAGTCGATATTGAGTTGCTTCAAATCATTAACATCAAATATTTAAGTTAATTAGCCTTCTTCATCTTACCGAAGTTGACATAAAGCCATAACGGCAGTGCATTTGAAAGAATTCGACAATCTTATATTCAGGTATAAAGTCGATTTTCTTGTATATACACATTTAGCAGTCGATATTGAGTTGCTTCAAATCACTAACATCAAATATTTAAGTTAATTAGCCTTCTTCATCTTACCGAAGTGTACATAAAGCCATAACGGCAGTGCATTTGGAAGAATTCGACAATCTTATATTCATTTATAAAGCCGATTTTCTTGTATATACACATTAGCAGTCGATATTGAGTTGCTTCAAATCATTAACATCAAATATTTAAGTTAATTAGCCTTCTTCATTTTACTGAAGTTGACATAAAGCCATAACGGCAGTGCATTTGGAAGAATTCGACAATCTTATATTCAGGTATAAAGTCGATTTTCTTGTATATACACATTTAGCAGTCGATATTGAGTTGCTTTAAATCATTACTTTAACAACTTTAAGGTAATTAACGTTCTTCATCTTACTGAAGTTGACATAAAGCCATAACGGCAGTGCATTTGGAAGAATTCGACAATCTTATATTCAGGTATAAAGTCGATTTTCTTGTATATACACATTTAGCAGTCGATATTGAGTTGCTTTAAATCATTAATTTAATATATTTAAGTTAATTAACCTTCTTCATCTTACTGAAGTGTACATAAAGCCATAACGGCAGTGCATTTGGAAGAATTCGACAATCTTATATTCAGGTATAAAGTCGATTTTCTTGTATATATACATTTAGCAGTCAATATTGAGTTGCTTCAAATTATTAACATCAAATATTTAAGTTAATTAACCTTCTTCATCTTACTGAAGTTGACATAGAGCCATAACGGCAGTGCATTTGGAAGAATTCGACAATCTTATGTTCAAGAATAAAGTCGATTTTCTTGTATATACACATTAAGCAGTCGATGCTGAGTGGCTTTAAATCATTAATTTAACATGTTTAAGTTAATTAACTTTCTTCATCTTACTGAAGTTGACATAAATCCATAACGGCAGTGTATTGGGAAGAATTCCACAATCTTATGTATAAGTATAAAGTCGATTTTTTTGTATATACACATTTAGCAGTCAGTATTGAGTTGCTTCAAATTATTAACATCAAATGTTTAAGTTAATTAACCTTCTTCATCTTACTGAAGTTTTTATAAAGCCATAACGGCAGTGCATTTGGAAGAATTCGGCAATCTTATATTCAGGTATAAAGTCGATTTTCTTGTATATACACATTTAGCAGTCGATATTGAGTTGCTTCAAATCATTAACATCAAATATTTAAGTTAATTAACCTTCTTCATTTTACTGAAGTTGACATAAAGCCATGACGGCAGTGCATTTGGAAGAATTCGATAAATTTATATTCAGGTATAAAGTAGATTTTCTTGTATATACACATTTAGCAGTCGATATTGAGTTGCTTCAAATCATTAACATCAAATATTTAAGTTAATTTACCTTCTTCATCTTGCTGAAGTTGACATAAAGCCATAACGGCAGTGCATTTGGAAGAATTCGACAATCTTATATTCAGGTATAAAGTCGATTTTCTTGTATATACACATTAAGCAGTCGATATTGAGTTGCTTTAAATCATTAACATCAAATATTTAAGTTAATTAACCTTCTTCATTTTACTGAAGTTGACATAAAGCCATAACGGCAGTGCATTTGGAAGAATTCGACAATCTTATATTAAGGTATAAAGTTGATTTTCTTGTGTATACACATTTAGCAGTCGATATTGCATTGCCTTAAATCATTAATTTAACATAACTAAGTTGGTTTACTTTCTTCATCATACTGAAGTTGACATAAAGCCATAACGGCAGTGCATTTGGAAGAATTCGACAATCTTATATTCAGGTATAAAGTCGATTTTCTTGTATATACACATCTAGCAGTCGATATTGACTTGCTTCCATTCTATACTTTAACATATTTAAGTTAATTGATCTTCTTCATCTTACTGAAGTTGTTATAAAGCCATAACGGCAGTGCATTTGGAAGAATTCGACAATCTTATATTCAGGTATAAAGTCGATTTTCTTGTATATACACATTAAGCAGTCGATATTGAGTTGCTTCAAATCATTAACATCAAATATTTAAGTTAGTTAACCTTCTTCATCTTGCTGAAGTAAACATAAAGCCATAACGGCAGTGCATTTGGAAGAATTCGACAATCTTATATTCAGGTATAAAGTCGATTTTCTTGTATATACACATTAAGCAGTCGATATTGAGTTGCTTCAAATCATTAACATCAAATATTTAAGTTAATTAACCTTCTTCATCTTACTGAAGTTGACATAAAGCCATAACGGCAGTGCATTTGGAAGAATTCGACAATCTTATATTCACGTATAAATTCGATTTTCTTGTATATGCATTTTTAGCAATCGATATTGAGTTGCTCCAAATCATTACCTCATATATTTAAGTTAATTAACCTTCTTCACCTTACTGAAGTGTGCATAAAGCCATAACGGCAGAGCATTTGCAAGAATTCGACAATCTTATTCAGGCATAAAGTCGATTTCCTTGTATATACACATTTAGCAGTCGATATTGAGTTGCTTCAAATCATTAACATCAAATATTTAAGTTAATTAACCTTCTACATTTTACTGAAGCTGATATAAAGCCATAACGGCAGTGCATTTGGAAGAATTCGACAATCTTATATTCAGGTATAAAGTCGATATTCTTGTTATACACATTCAGCGATCAATATTGAGTTTCTTCAAATTATTTAAGTTAATTAACCTTCTTCATCTTACTGAAGTTGACATAAAGCCATAACGGCAGTGCATTTGGAGGAATTCGACAATCTTATATTCAGGTACAAAGTCGATTTTCTTGTATATAAACATTTAGCAGTCGATATTGAGTTGCTTTGGGTCATTAACATCAAATAATTAAGATAATTAACATTCTTCAGCTTGCTGAAGTGGCCATAAAGCCATAACGGCAGTGCAGTTGGAAGAATTCGACAATCTTATATTCAGAAATAAAGCCGGTTTGCTTGTATATACACATTTAGCAGTCGATATTGAGTTGCTTCAAATCATTAACATCAAATATTTAAGTTAATTAACCTTCTTCATCTTACTGAAGTTGACATAAAGCCATAACGGCAGTGCATTTGGAAGAATTCGACATTCTTATATTCAGGTATAAAGTCGATTTTCTTGTATATACACATTTAGCAGTCGATATTGAGTTGCTTTAAATCATTAATTTAACATATTTAAGTTAATTGACCTTCTTCATCTTACTGAAGTTGACATAAAGCCATAACGGCAGTGCATTTGGAAGAATTCGACATTCTTATATTCAGGTATAAAGTCGATTTTCTTGTATATACACATTTAGCAGTCGATATTGAGTTGCTTTAAATCATTAATTTAACATATTTAAGTTAATTGACCTTCTTCATCTTACTGAAGTTGACATAAAGCCAAACCGGCAAAGCAGTTGAAAGAAATCGACAATATTATATACAGGTATAAGGTCGATTTTCTTGTATATACACATTTAGCAGTCGATATTGAGTTGCTTTAAATCATTAGTTTAACATCTTTAAGTTAATTTACCTTCTTCATCTTACTGATGTTGTTATAAAGCCATAACGGCAAAGCATTTAGAAGAATTCGACAATCTTATATTCAGGTATAAAGTCGTTTTTCTTGTATATACACATTAAGCAGTCGATATTGAGTTGCCTTAAATCATTAATTTAACATATTTAAGTTAATTAACTTTCTTCATCTTACTGAAGTTGACATAAAGCCATAACGGCAGTGCATTTGGAAGAATTCGACAATCTTATATTCAGGTATAAAGTCGATTTTCTTGTATATACACATTTAGCAGTCGATATTGAGTTGCTTTAAATCAATAATTTGACATATTTAAGTTAATTAACCTTCTTCATCTTACTGAAGTTGACATAAAGCCATAACGGCTGTGCATTTGGAAGAATTCGACAATCTTATATTCAGGTATAAAGTCCATTTTCTTTTATATACACATTAAGCAGTCGATATTGAGTTGCTTTAAATCATTAACTTAACATATTTAAGTTAATTAACCTTCTTCATCTTACTGAAGTTGACATAAAGCCATAACGGCAGTGCATTTGGAAGAATTCGACAATCTTATATTCAGGCATAAAGTCGATTTTCTTGTATATACACATCTTGCAGTCGATATTGAGTTGCTTTAAATCATTAACATCAAATATTTAAGTTAATTAACCTTCTTCATCTTGCTGAAGTTGACATAAAGCCATAACGGCAGTGCATTTGGAAGAATTCGACAATCTTATATTCAGGTATAAAGTCGATTTTCTTGTATATACACATTTAGCAGTCGATATTGAGTTGCTTCAAATCATTAACATCAAATATTTAAGTTAATTAGCCTTCTTCATCTTATCGAAGTTGACATAAGGCCATAACGGCAGTGCATTTGGAAGAATTCGACAATCTTATATTCAGGTATAAAGTCGATTTTCTTGTATATACACATTTAGTAGTCGATATTGAGTTGCTTTAAATCATTAACATCGATTATTTAAGGTAATTAACTTTCTTCATCTTGCTTAAGTGGACATAAAGCCATAACGGCAGTGCATTTGGAAAAATTCGACAATCTTATATTCAGATATAAAGTCGATTTTCTTGTATATTCACATCTAGCAGTCGATATTGAGTTGCTTTAAATCATTAATTTAACATATTTAAGTTAATTAACCTTCTTCATCTTACTGAAGTTGACATAAAGCCATAACGGCAGTGCATTTGGAAGAATTCGACAATCTTATATTCAGGTATAAAGTCGATTTTCTTGTAAATACACATTTAGCAGTCGATATTGAGTTGCTTCAAATCATTAACATAAAATATTTAAGTTAATTAACCTTATTTATCTTATCGAAGTTGACGTAAGGCCATAACGGTAGTGCATTTGGAAGAATTCGGCAATCTTATATTCAGGTATAAAGTCGATTTTCTTGTATATACACATTTAGCAGGCGGTATTGAGTTGCTTTAAATCATTAACATCAAATATTTAAGTTAATTAACCTTCTTCATCTTACTGAAGTTGACATAAAGCCATAACGGCAGTGCATTTGGAAGAATTCGACAATCTTATATTCAGGTATAAAGTCGATTTTCTTGTAAATACACATTTAGCAGTCGATATTGAGTTGCTTTAAATCATTAATTTAACATATTTAAGTTAATTAACCTTCTTCATCTTACTGAAGTTGACATAAAGCCATAACGGCAGTGCATTTGGAAGAATTCGACAATCTTATATTCAGGTATAAAGTCGATTTTCTTGTATATACACATTTAGCAGTCGATATTGAGTTGCTTTAAATCATTAACATCAAATATTTAAGTTAATTAACCTTCTTCATCTAACCGAAGTTGACATAAAGCCATAACGGCAGTGCTTTTGGAAGAATTCGACAATCTTATGTTCAGGTATAAAGTCGATTTTCTTGTATATACACATTTAGCAGTCGATATTGAGTTGCTTAAAATCATTAACATCACATATTTAAGTTAATTAACCCTCTTCTTCCTGCTGAAACGGGCATAAAGCCATGACGGCAGTGCAGTTGGAAAAATTCGACAATCTTATATTCAGGTATAAATTCGATTTACTTGTATATACACATTTAGCAGTCGATATTGAGTTGCTTCAAATCATTAACATCAAATATTTTAGATAATTAACCTTCTTCATCTTGCTGAAGTTGACATTAAGCCATAACGGCAATGCATTCGGAAGAATTCGACAATCTTATATTCAGGTATAAATTCGATTTACTTGTATATACACATTTAGCAGTCGATATTGAGTTGCTTCAAATCATCAACATCAAATATTTAAGTTAATTAACCTTCTTCATCTTACTGAAGTTGTCGTAAAGCTATAACGGCAGTGCATTTGGAAGAATTCGACATTCTTATATTCAGGTATAAATTCGATTTTCTTCTATATACACATTTAGCAGTCTATAATGAGTTGCTTTAAGTCATCAACATCAAATATTTAAGTTAATTAACCTTCTTCATCTTACTGAAGTTGTCGTAAAGCTATAACGGCAGTGCATTTGGAAGAATTCGACATTCTTATATTCAGGTATAAAGTCGATTTTCTTGTATATACACATTTAAAAGTCGATATGGAGTTGCTTTAAATCATTAATTTAACATATTTAAATTTAATTTACCTTCTTCATCTTACTGAAGTTAACATAAAGCCATAACGGCAGTGCATTTGGAAGAATTCGACCACTCTTTATTTAGGTATAAGGTCGATTTTCTTGTACACACACATTTAGCAGTCGATATTGAGTTGCTTTAAATCATTAATTTAACATATTTAAGTTAATTTACCTTCTTCATCTCACTGAAGTTGACATAAAGCCATAACGGCAGGGCATTTGGGAGAATTCGACAATCTTATATTCAGGTATAGAGTCCATTTTCTTGTATGTACACATTAAGCAGTCGATATTGAGTTGCTTTAAATCATTAATTTAACATATTTAAGTTAATTTACCTTCTTCATCTCACTGAAGTTGACATAAAGCCATAACGGCAGGGCATTTGGAAGAATTCGACAATCTTATATTCAGGTATAAAGTCGATTTTCTTGTATATACACATTTAGCAGTCGACATTGAGTTGCCTTAAATCACTAATTTAACACATTTAAGTTAATTAACATTCTTCATCTTACTGAAGTTGACATAACGCCATAACGGCAGTGCATTTGGAAGAATTCGACAATTGTATATTCAGGTATAAAGTCGATTTTCTTGCACGTACACAGTTAGCAGTCGATATTGAGTTGCTTTAAATCATTAACATCAAATACTTAAGGTAATTAACTTTCTTCATCTTGCTGAAGTTGACATAAAGCCATAACGGCCGCGCATTTGAAAGAATTCGACAATTTTATATTCAGGTATAAAGTCGATATTCTTTTATATACACATTTAGCAGTCGATACTGAATTGCCTTAAATCATTAATTTATCATATTTAAGTTAATTATACTTCTTCATCTTACTGAAGTTGACACGAAGCCATACCGGTAGTGCATTTGGAAGAATTCGATAATCTCATATTCAGGTAAAAAGTCGATTTTCTTGTATATACACATTAAGCAGTCGATATTGAGTTGCTTTAAATCATTAATTTAACATCTTTAAGTTAAATTACCTTCTTCATCTTACTGAAGTTGACATAAAGCCATAACGGCAGTGTATTTGGAAGAATTCGACAATCTCATATTCAGGTAAAAAGTCGATTTTCTTGTATATAAACATTTAGCAGTCGACATTGAGTTGCCTTAAATCATTCATTTAACATATTTAAGTTAATTAACCTTCTTCATCTTACTGAAGGTGTTATAAAGCCAGAACGGCAGTGCATTTGGAAGAATTCGACAATCTTATATTCAGGTATAAAGTCGATTTTCTTGTATATACACATTTAGCAGTCGATATTGAGTTGCTTCAAATCATTAACACCAAATATTTAAGTTAGTTAACCTTCTAATCTTGCAGAAGTAAACATAAAGCCATAACGGCAGTGCATTTGGAAGAATCCGACAAACTTATATTCAGGTATAAAGTCGATTTTCTTGTATATACACATTTAGCAGTCGATATTGAGTTGCTTCAAATCATTAACATCAAATATTTAAGTTAATTAACCTTTTTCATTTTACTGAAGTTGACATAAAGCCATGACGGCAGTGCATTTGGAAGAATTCGACAATCTTATATTCAGGTATAAAGTCGATTTTCTTGTATATACACATTTAGCAGTCGATATTGAGTTGCTTCAAATCATTAACATCAAATATTTAAGTTAATTAACCTTTTTCATTTTACTGAAGTTGACATAAAGCCATGACGGCAGTGCATTTGGAAGAATTCGACAATCTTATATTCAGGTATAAAGTCGATTTTCTTGTATATATGTACATATTTAGCAATAGATATTGAATTTCTTCAAATCATTAACATCAAATATTTAAGGTAACTAACCTTCTTCATCTTACTAAAGTTGACGTAAAGCCATAATGGCAGTGCATTTGGAAGAATTCGACACTCTTATATTCAGATATAAAGTCGATTTTCTTGTACTATATACACATTTAGCAGTCGATATTGAGTTGCTTCAAATCCTTACTTTAACATATATAAGTTAATAGACCTTCTTCATTTTACTGAAGTGTACATAAGGCCATAACGACAGCGCATTTGGAAGAATTCGACAATCTTATATTCAGATATAAAGTCGATTTTCTTGTATATACACATTTAGCAGTCGATATTGAGTTGCTTCAAATCATTAGCATCCAATATTTAAGTTAATTAACGTTCTAGATCTTGCTAAAGTTGACACTAAGCCATAACGGCAGTGCATTTGGAAGATTTCGGCAATCATATGTTCAGGTATAAAGTCGAATTTCTTGTATATACACATTTAGCAGTCGATATTGAGCTGCTTCAAATCATTAACATCAAATATTTAAGTTAATTAGCCTCCTTCATCTTACCGAAGTTTACATAAAACCATAACGGCAGTACATTTGCAAGAATCCGACAATCTTATGTTCAAGCGTAAAGTCGATTTCCTTGTATATACACATTTAGCAGTCGATATTGAGTTGCTTTAAATCATTAGCATCAAATATTTTAGACAATTATCCTTCTTCATCTTACTGAAGTTGACATAAAGCCATAACGGCAGTGCATTTGGAAGAATTCGACAATTTTATATTCAGGTATGAAGTCGATTTTCTTGTATATACACATTTAGCAGTCGATATTGAGTTGCTTTAAGTCATTAGCATCAAATATTTTAGACAATTATCCTTCTTCATCTTACTGAAGTTGACGTAAAGCCATAACGGCAGTGCATTTGGAAGAAACGACAATCTTATATTCAGGTATAAAGTCGATTTTCTTGTATATACACATTTAGCAGTCGATATTGAGTTGCTTCAAATCATTAATTTAACATATTTAAGTTAATTAACCTTCTTCATCTTACTGAAGTTGACATAACGCCATAACGGCAGTGCATTTGGAAGAATTCGACAATCTTATATTCAGGTATAAAGTCGATTTTCTTGTATATACACATTTAGCAGTCGATATTGAGTTGCTTTAAATCATTAACATCAAATATTTAAGTTAATTAACCTTCTTCATTTTACTGAAGTTGACATAAAGCCATAACGGCAGCGCATTTGGAAGAATTCGACAATTTTATATTCAGGTATAAAGTCGATTTTCTTGTATATATACAATTAGCAGTCGATATTGAGTTGCTTCAAATCATTAACATCAAATATTTAAGTTAATTAACCTTCTTCATCTTGCTGAAGTTAACATAAAGCCATAACGGCAGTGCATTTGGAAGAATTCGACAATCTTATATTCAGGTATAAAGTCGATTTTCTTGTATATACACATTTAGCAGTCGATATTGAGTTGTTTTAAGTCATTAAGATCAAATATGTAAGTTAATTAACCTTCTTCATCTTACTGAAGTTGACATAAAGCCATAACGGCAGCGCATTTGGAAGAATTCGACAATTTTATATTCAGGTATAAAGTCGATTTTCTTGTATATATACAATTAGCAGTCGATTTTGAATTGCCTTAAATCATTAATTTATCATATTTAAGTTAATTATGCTTCTTCATCTTACTGAAGTTGACATAGAGCCATAACGGCAGTGCATGTGGAAGAATTCGACAATCTTATATTCAGGTATAAAGTCTTCATCTTACTGAAGTTGACATAAAGCCATAACGGCAGTGCATTCGGAAGAATTCGACAATCTTATATTCAGGTATAAAGTCGATTTTCTTGTATATACACAATAAGCAGTCGATATTGAGTTGCTCTAAATCAACAATTTAACATATTTAAGATAATTAACCTTCTTCATCTAGCTGAAGTTGACATAAAGCCATAACGGCAGCGCATTTGGAAGAATTCGACAATCTTATATTCAGGTATAAAGTAGATTTTCTTGTATATACACATTTAGCAGTCGATATTGTGTTGCTTCAAATCATTAACATCAAATATTTAAGTTAATTAACCTCCTTCATTTTACTGAAGTTGACATAAAGCGATAACGGCAGTGCATTTGGGAGAATTCGACAATCTTATATTCAGGTATAAAGTCGATTTTCTTGTATATACACATTTAGCAGTCGATATTGAGTTGCTTCAAATCATTAACATCAAATATTTAAGTTAATTAACCTCCTTCATTTTACTGAAGTTGACATAAAGCGATAACGGCAGTGCATTTGGGAGAATTCGACAATCTTATATTCAGGTATAAAGTCGATTTTCTTGTATATACACATTTAGCAGTCGATATTGAGTTGCTTCAAATCATTAACATCAAATATTTAAGTTAATTAACCTTCTTCATTTTACTGAAGTTGACATAAAGCGATAACGGCAGTGCATTTGGGAGAATTCGACAATCTTATATTCAGGTATAAAGTCGATTTTCTTGTATATACACATTTAGCAGTCGATATTGAGTTGCTTTAAATCATTAATTTAACATCTTTAAGTTAAATTACCTTCTTCATCTTACTGAAGTTGACATAAAGCCATAACGGCAGTGCATTTGGAAGAATTCGACAATCTTATATTCAGGTATAAAGTCGATTTTCTTGTATATACAGATTTAGCAGTCGATATTGAGTTGCTTTAAATCATTAATTTAACATATTTAAGTTAATTAACTTTCTTCATCTTACTGAAGTTGACATAAAGCCATAACGGCAGTGCATTTGGAAGAATTCGACAACCTTATATTCAGGTATAAAGTCGATTTTCTTGTATATACACATTTAGCAGTCGATATTGAGTTGCTTCAAATCATTAACATCAAATATTTAAGTTAATTAACCTTCTTCATCTTATCGAAGTTGACATAAAGCCATAACGGCAGTGCATTTGGAAGAATTCGACAATCTTATATTCAGGTATAAAGTCGATTTTCTTGTATATACACATTTAGCAGTCGATATTGAGTTGCTTCAAATCATTAACATCAAATATTTAAGTTAATTAGCCTTCTTCATCTTGCTGAAGTTGACATAAAGCCATAACGGCAGTGCATTTGGAAGAATTCGACAATCTTATATTCAGGTACAAAGTCGATTTTCTTGTATATACACATTTAGCAGTCGATATTGAGTTGCTTCAAATCATTAACATCAAATATTTAAGTTAATTAACCTCCTTCATCTTACTGAAGTTGACATAAAGCCATAACGGCAGTGCATTTGGAAGAATTCGACAATCTTATATTCAGGTACAAAGTCGATTTTCTTGTATATACACATTTAGCAGTCGATATTGAGTTGCTTCAAATCATTAACATCAAATATTTAAGTTAATTAGCCTTCTTCATCTTACTGAAGTTGACATAAAGCCACAACGGCAGTGCATTTGGAAGAATTCGACAATCTTATATTCAGGTATAAAGTCGATTTTCTTGTATATACACATTTAGCAGTCGATATTGAATTGCCTTAAATCATTAATTTAACATATTTAAGTTAATTTACCTTTTTCATCTTACTGAAGTTGACATAAAGCCATAACGGCAGTGCATTTGGAAGAATTCGACAATCTTATATTCAGGTATAAAGTCGATTTTCTTGTATATACACATTTAGCAGTCGATATTGAGTTGCTTCAAATCATTAACATCAAATATTTAAGTTAATTAACCTTCTTCATCTTGCTGAAGTTGACATAACGCCATAACGGCAGTGCATTTGGAAGAATTCGACAATCTTATATTCAGGTATAAAGTCGATTTTCTTGTATATACACATTTAGCAGTCGATATTGAGTTGCTTCAAATCATTAACATCAAATATTTAAGTTAATTAACCTTCTTCATTTTACTGAAGTCAACAAAAAGCCATGACAGCAGTGCATTTGGAAAAATTCGACAATCTTATATTCAGGTATAAAGTCGATTTTCTTGTATATACACATTTAGCAGTCGATATTGAGTTGCTTTAAATCATTAACATCAAATATTTAAGGTAATTAACTTTCTTCATCTTGCTGAAGTTGACATAAAGCAATAATGGCAGTGCATTTGGAAGAATTCGACAATTTTATATTCAGGTATAACGTCGATTTTCTTGTATATACACATTTAGCAGTCGATATTGAGTTGCTTTAAATCATTAACATCAAATATTTAAGTTAATTAACCTTCTTCATTTTACTGAAGTCAACAAAAAGCCATGACAGCAGTGCATTTGGAAAAATTCGACAATCTTATATTCAGGTATAAAGTCGATTTTCTTGTACATACACATTTAGCAGTCAATATTGAGTTGCTTTAAATCATGAATATCAAATGTTTAAGTTAATTAGCCTTCTTCATCTTACCGAAGTTGACATAAAGCTATAACGGCAGTGCATTTTGAAGAATTCGACATTCTTATATTCAGGTATAAATTCGATTTTCTTGCATATACACATTTCGAAATCCATAGCAAGTTGCTTCAAATCATTAACTTTACATAATGAAGGTATTTAACTTTCTTCATCTTACTAAAGTTGACATAAAGCCATAACGGCAGTGCATTTGGAAGAATTCGACATTCTTATATTCAGGTATAAAGTCGATTTTCTTGCATATACACATTTCGAAATCCATAGCAAGTTGCTTCAAATCATTAACTTTACATAATGAAGGTATTTAACTTTCTTCATCTTACTAAAGTTGACATAAAGCCATAACGGCAGTGCATTTGGAAGAATTCGACATTCTTGTATTCAGGTATAAAGCCGATTTTCTTGTATATACACATTTAGCAGTCGATATTGAGTTGCTTCAAATCATTAACATCAAATATTTAAGTTAATTAACCTTCTTCATCTTGCTGAAGTTGACATAAAGCCATAACGGCAGTGCATTTGGAAGAATTCGACAATCTTATATTCAGGTATAAAGTCGATTTTCTTGTATATACACATTTAGCAGTCGATATTGAGTTGCTTTAAATCATTAATTTAACATCTTTAAGTTAATTTACCTTCTTCATCTTAATGAAGTTGACATAAAGCCATGACGGCAGTGCATTTGGAAGAATTCTTTAATCTTATATTCAGGTAAAAAGTCGTGTATATACACATTTAGCAGTCGATATTGAGTTGCTTTAAATCATTAACATCAAATATTTAAGTTAATTAACCTTCTTCATCTTACCGAAGTTGACATAAAGCCATAACGGCAGTGCATTTGGAAGAATTCGACAATCTTATATTCAGGTATAAAGTCGATTTTCTTGTATATACACATTTAGCAGTCGGTATTGAGTTGCTTCAAATCATTAACATCAAATATTTAAGTTAATTAACCTTCTTCATCTTATCGAAGTTGACATAAAGCCATAACGGCAGTGCATTTGGAAGAATTCGACAATCTTATATTCAGGTATAAAGTCGATTTTCTTGTATATACACATTTAGCAGTCGGTATTGAGTTGCTTCAAATCATTAACATCAAATATTTAAGTAAATTAGCCTTCTTCATCTTATCGAAGTTGACATAAAGCCATAACGGCAGTGCATTTGGAAGAATTCGACAATATTATATTCAGGTATAAAGTCGATTTTCTTGTATATACACATTTAACAGTCGGTATTGAGTTGCTTCAAATCATTAACATCAAATATTTAAGTTAATTAGCCTTCTTCATCTTACCGAAGTTGACAAAAAGCCATAACGGCAGTGCATGTGGAAGAATTCGACAATCTTATATTCAGGTATAAAGTCGATTTTCTTGTATATACACATTTAGCAGTCGATATTGAGTTGCTTTCAAATCATTAACATCAAATATTTAAGTTAATTAGCCTTCTTCATCTTATCGAAGTTGACATAAAACCATAACGGCAGTGCATGTGGAAGAATTCGACAATCTTATATTCAGGTATAAAGTCGATTTTCTTGTATACACACATTTAGCAGTCGGTATTGAGTTGCTTCAAATCGTTAACATCAAATATTTAAGTTAATTAGCCTTCTTCATCTTACCGAAGTTGACAAAAAGCCATAACGGCAGTGCATTTGGAAGAATTCGACAATCTTATATTCAGGTATAAAGTCGATTTTCTTGTATATACACATTTAGCAGTCGATATTGAGTTGCTTCAAATCATTAACATCAAATATTTAAGTTAATTAGCCTTCTTCATCTTACCGAAGTTGACAAAAAGCCATAACGGCAGTGCATGTGGAAGAATTCGACAATCTTATATTCAGGTATAAAGTCGATTTTCTTGTATACACACATTTAGCAGTCGGTATTGAGTTGCTTCAAATCGTTAACATCAAATATTTAAGTTAATTAGCCTTATTCATCTTATCGAAGTTGACATAAAGCCATAACGGCAGTGCATTTGGAAGAATTCGACAATCTTATATTCAGGTATAAAGTCGATTTTCTTGTATATACACATTTAGCAGTCGATATTGAGTTGCTTCAAATCATTAACATCAAATATTTAAGTTAATTAGCCTTCTTCATCTTATCGAAGTTGACATAAAGCCATAACGGCAGTGCATTTGGAAGAATTCGACAATCTTATATTCAGGTATAAAGTCGATTTTCTTGTATATACACATTTAGCAGTCGATATTGAGTTGCTTTAATTCATTAATTTAACATATTTAAGTTAATTAGCCTTCTTCATCTTATCGAAGTTGACATAAAGCCATAACGGCAGTGCATTTGGAAGAATTCGACAATCTTATATTCAGGTATAAAGTCGATTTTCTTGTATATACACATTTAGCAGTCGATATTGAGTTGCTTTAATTCATTAATTTAACATATTTAAGTTAATTAACCTTCTTCATCTTATCGAAGTTGACATAAAGCCATAACGGCAGTGCATTTGGAAGAATTCGACAATCTTATATTCAGGTATAAAGTCGATTTTCTTGTATATACACATTTAGCAGTCGATATTGAGTTGCTTTAATTCATTAATTTAACATATTTAAGTTAATTAACCTTCTTCATCTTACCCAAGTTGACATAAAGCCATAACGGCAGTGCATTTGGAAGAATTCGACAATCTTATATTCAGGTATAAAGTCGATTTTCTTGTATATACCCATCTTGCAGTCGATATTGAGTTGCTTTAAATCATCAACATCGATTTTTTAAGGTAATTAACTTTCATCTTGCTGAAGTTGACATAGAGCCATAACGGCAGTGCATTTGGAAGAATTCGACAATCTTATATTCAGGTATAAAGTCGATTTTCTTGTATATACACATTTAGCAGTCGCTAATGAGTTGCCTTAAATTATTAGCTTCACACATTTAAGTTAATTAACCTTCTTCATCTTGATGAGGTTGACTTAAAGCCATAACGGCAGTGCATTTGGAAGAATTCGACAATCTTATATTCAGGTATAAAGTCGATTTTCTTGTATATACACATTTAGCAGTCGATATTGATTTGCTTCTAATCATCAACATCAAATATTTAAGATAATTAGCCTACTCCATCTTGCTGAAGTTGACATATGGCCATAACGGCAGTGCAGTAGGGAGAATTCGACAATCTTATATTCAGGTATAAAGTCGATTTTCTTGTATATACACATTTAGCAGTCGATATTGAGTTGCTTTAAACCATTAACTTACCATAATTAAGTTAATTAACCTACTTCATCTTACTGAAGTTGTCATAAAGCCGTAACGGCAGTGCAGTTGGAAGATTTCGACAATCAAGACGATAAAGTCGATTTTCTTGTATATACATAATTAGCAGTCGATATTGAGTTGCTTTAAATCATTAATTTAACATATTTAAGTTAATTAACCTTCTTCATCTTGCTGAATTTGACATAAAGCCATAACGGCAGTGCATTTGCAAGAATTCGACAATCTTGTGATCAGGTATAAAGTCGATTTTCTTGTATATACACTTTTAGCAGTCGGTATTGAGTTGCTTCAAATCATTAACATCAAATATTTAAGTTAATTAACCTTCTTCATCTTATCGAAGTTGACAAAAAGCCATAACGGCAGTGCATTTGGAAAATTCGACAATCTTATATTCAGGTATAAAGTCTATTTTCTTGTATATACACATTTAGCAGTCGATATTGAGTTGCTTTAATTCATTAATTTAACATATTTAAGTTAATTAACCTTCTTTATCTTACCCAAGTTGACATAAAGCCATAACGGCAGTGCATTTGGAAGAATTCGACAATCTTATATTCAGGTATAAAGTCGATTTTCTTGTATATACACATTTAGCAGTCGGTATTGAATTGACTTAAATCATTAATTTAACATAACTAAGTTAATTTACCTTCTTCATCTTACTGAAGTTGACATAAAGCCACAACGGAAGTGCATTTGGAAGAATTCGACAATCTTATATTCAGGAATAAAGTCGATTTTCTTGTATATACACATTTAGCAGTCGAAATTGAATTGCCTTAAATAATTAATTTAACATATTTAAGTTAATTATGCTTCTTCATCTTACCCAAGTTGACATAAAGCCATAACGGCAGTGCATTTGGAAGAATTCGACAATCTTATATTCAGGTATAAAGTCGATTTTCTTGTATATACACATTTAGCAGTCGATATTGAGTTGCTTCAAATCATTAATTTAACATATTTAAGTTAATTAACTTTCTTCATCTTACCCAAGTTGACATAAAGCCATAACGGCAGTGCATTTGGAAGAATTCGAAATTCTTATTTTCAGGCATAAAGTCGATTTTCTTGTATATACACATTTAGCAGTCGATACGGAATTGCCTTAAATCATTAATTTAACATATTTAAGTTAAGTTACCTTCGTCATCTCACTGAAGGTGACATGAAGTCGTAACGACAGCGCATTTGGAAGAATTCGACAATCTTATATTCAGGTATTAAGTCGATTTTCTTGTATATACACATTTAGCAGTCGATATTGAGTTGCTTCAAATCATTACTTTAACATATGTAAGTTAATCAACCTTTTTCATCTACTGAAGTTGACATAAAGCCATACCGGCACTGCATTTGGAAGAATTTGACAATCTTATATTCAGGTATAAAGTCGATTTTCTTGTATATACACATTTAGCAGTCGATATTGAGTTGCTTCAAATCATTAATTTAACATATTTAAGGTAACAAACCTTCTTCAGCTTACCGAAGTTGACATAAAGCCATAACGGCAGTGCATTTGGAAGAATTCGACAATCTTATATTCAGGTATAAAGTCGATTTTCTTGTATATACACATTTAGCAGTCGATATTGAGTTGCTTTAAATCATTAATTTAACATATTTAAGTTAATTAACCTTCTTCATCTTACCGAAGTTGACATATAGCCATAACGGCAGTGCATTTGGAAGAATTCGACAATCTTATATTCAGGTATAAAGTCGATTTTCTTGTATATACACATTTAGCAGTCGATATTGAGTTGCTTTAAATCATTAATTTAACATATTTAAGTTAATTTACCTTCTTCATCTTACCGAAGTTGACATAAAGCCATAACGGCAGTGCATTTGGAAGAATTCGACAATCTTATATTCAGGTATAAAGTCGATTTTCTTGTATATACACATTTAGCAGTCGATATTGAGTTGCTTTAAATCATTAATTTAACATCTTTAAGTTAATTTACCTTCTTCATCTTACTGAAGTTGACATAAAGCCATAACGGCAGAGCATTTGAAAGAATTCGACAATCTTATATTCAGGTATAAATCGATTTTCTTGTATATACACATTTAGCAGTCGATATTGAGTTGCTTTAAATCATTAATTTAACATATTTAAGTTAATTAACCTTCTTCATCTTACTGAAGTTGACATAAAGCCATAACGGCAGTGCATTTGGAAGAATTCGACAATCTTATATTCAGGTATAAAGTCGATTTTCTTGTATATACACATTTAGCAGTCGATATTGAGTTGCTTTAAATCATTCATTTAACATATTTAAGTTAATTAACCTTCTTCATCTTACTGAAGTTGACATAAAGCCATAACGGGAGAGCATTTGAAAGAATTCGACAATCTTATATTCAGGTATAAATCGATTTTCTTGTATATACACATTTAGCATTCGATGTTGAGTTGCTTTAAATCATTCATTTAACATATTTAAGTTAATTAACCTTCTTCATCTAACTGAAGTTGACATAAAGCCATAACGGGAGAGCATTTGAAAGAATTCGACAATCTTATATTCAGGTATAAATCGATTTTCTTGTATATACACATTTAGCATTCGATGTTGAGTTGCTTTAAATCAATAATTTAACATATTTAAGTTAATTAACCTTCTTCATCTTACTGAAGTTTACATAAAGCCATAACGACAGCGCATTTGGAAGAATTCGACAATCTTATATTCAGTTATAAAGTCGATTTTCTTGTATATACACATTCAGCAGTCGATATAGAGTTGCTTTAAGTCATTAATTTAACATCTTTAAGTTAATTTATCTTCTTCATCTCACTAAAGTCGTTATAAAGCCATAATGGCAGTGCATTTGGAAGAATCCGACAATCTTATATACAGGTATAAAGTCGATTTTCTTGTATATACACATTTAGCAGTCGATATTGAGTTGCTTTAAATCATTAATTTAACATATTTAAGTTTATTATGCTTCTTCATCTTACTGAAGTTGACATAAAGCCATAACGGCAGTGCATTTGGAAGAATCCGACAATCTTATATACAGGTATAAAGTCGATTTTCTTGTATATACACATTTAGCAGTCGATATTGTGTTGCTTTAAATCATTAATTTATCATATTTAAGTTAATTAACCTCCTTCATCTTACTGAAGTTGACATAAAGCCATAACGGCAGTGCATTTGGAAGAATTCGACATTCTTATATTCAGATATAAAGTCGATTTTCTTGTATATACACATTTAGCAGTCGATATTGAGTTGCTTTAAATCATTAACATCAGTTATTTAAGGTAATTAACTTTCATCATATTGCTGAAGTTGACATAAAGCCATAACGGCAGTGCATTTGGAAGAATTCGACAATCTTATATTCAGGTATAAAGTCGATTTTCTTGTATATACACATTTAGCAGTCGATATTGAGTTGCTTTAAATCATTAATTTAACATATTTAAGTTTATTATGCTTCTTCATCTTACTGAAGTTGACATAAAGCCATAACGGCAGTGCATTTGGAAGAATTCGACAATCTTATATTCAGGTATAAAGTCGCTTTTCTTGTATATACACATTTAGCAGTCGATATTGAGTTGCTTTAAATCATTTATTTAACATCTTTAAGATAACAAACTTTCTTCAGCTTACTGAAGTTGACATAGAGCCATAACGGCAGTGCATTTGGAAGAATTCGACAATCTTGTATTCAGGTATAAAGTCGATTTTCTTGTATATACACATTTAGCAGTCGATATTGAGTTGCTTCAAATCATTAACATAAAATATTTAAGTTAATTAACCTTCTTCATCTTACTGAAGTTGACATAAAGCCATAACGGCAGTGCATTTGGAAGAATTCGACAATCTTATATGCAGGTATAAAGTCGATTTTCTTGTATATACACATTTAGCAGTCGATATTGAGTTGCTTTAAATCATTACTTTAACATATTTAAGTTAATTAACCTTCTTCATCTTACTGAAGTTGACATAAAGCCATAACGGCAGTGCATTTGGAAGAATTCCACAATCTTATATTCAGGTATAAAGTCGATTTTCTTGTATATACACATTTAGCAATCGATATTGAGTTGCTTCAAATCAATAATTCAACATATTTAAGTTAATTTACCTTCTTCATCTTACAGAAGTGGACATAAAGCCATAACGGCAGTGCATGTGGAAGACTTCCACAATCCTATTTTAAGGTATAAAGGCGATTTTCTTGTATATACACATTTAGCAATCGATATTGAGTTGCTTCAAATCAATAATTCAACATATTTAAGTTAATTTACCTTCTTCATCTTACTGAAGTTGACATAAAGCCATAACGGCAGTGCATGTGGAAGACTTCCACAATCTTATATTAAGGTATAAAGTCGATTTTCTTGTATATACACATTTAGCAGTCGATATTGAGTTGCTTTAAATCATTAATTTAACATATTTAAGTTAATTAACCTTCTTCATCTTACCGAAGTTGACATAAAGCCTTAACGGCAGTGCTTTTGGAAGAATTGTATAATCTTATACTCAGGTTTAAATTCGATTTTCTTGGGTATACACATTGTGCAGTCAATATTGAGTTGCTTTTAATCATTAGCATAAAATATTTAAGTTAATTAGCATCCTTCATCTTACCGAAGTTGACATAAAGCCATAACGGCAGTGCATTTGGAAAATCTCGACAATCTTATATTCAGGTATAAAGTCGATTTTCTTGTATATACACATTTATCAGTCGATATTGAGTTGCTTTAAATCATTAATTTAACATATTTAAGTTAATTAACCTTCTTCATCTTACTGAAGTTGACATAAAGCCATAACGGCAGTGCATTTGGAAGAATTCGACAATCTTATATTCAGGTATAAAGTCGATTTTCTTGTATATACACATTTAGCAGTCGATGTTGAGTTGCTTCAAATCATTAACATCAAATATTTAAGTTAATTTGCCTTATTCATCTTATCAAAGTTGACATAAAGCGATAACGGCAGTGCATCTTAAAGAATTCGACAATCTTATATTCAGGTATAAAGTCGATTTTCTTGTATATACACATTTAGCAGTCGATATTGAGTTGCTTTAATTCATTAATTTAACATATTTAAGTTAATTAACCTTCTTCATCTTACCCAAGTTGACATAAAGCCATAACGGCAGTGCATTTGGAAGAATTCGACAATCTTATATTCAGGTATAAAGTCGATTTTCTTGTATATACACATTTATCAGTCGATATTGAGTTGCTTTAAATCATTAATTTAACATATTTAAGTTAATTAACCTTCTTCATCTTACTGAAGTTGACATAAAGCCATAACGGCAGTGCATTTGGAAGAATTCGACAATCTTATATTCAGGTATAAAGTCGATTTTCTTGTATAGACACATTTAGTTTTCGATATTGAGTTGCTGAAAATCATTAACATCAAATATTTAAGTTAATTAACCTTCTTCATTTTACTGAAGTTGACATAAAGCCATAACGGCAGTGCATTTGGAAGAATTCGACAATCTTATATTCAGGTATAAAGTCCATTTTCTCGTATATACACATTAAGCAGTCGATATTGAGCTGCTTTAAATCATTACTTTAACATCTCTAAGGTATCTTACCTTCTTCATCTTACTGAAGTTGACATAAAGCCATAACGGCAGTGCATTTGGAAGAATTCGACAATCTTATATTCAGGTATAAAGTCGATTTTCTTGTATATACACATCTTGCAGTCGATATTGAGTTGCTTTAAATCATTAACATCGATTATTTAAGTTAATTAACTTTCTTCATTTTACTGAAGTTGACATAGAGCCATAACGGCAGTGCATTTTGAAGCATTCGACAATCTTATATTCAGGTATAAAGTCGATTTTCTGGCATATACACATTTAGCAGTCGATATTGAGTTGCCCTAATACACTAATTTAACATATTTAAGTTAATTAACCTTCTTCCTCTTACTGAAGTTGACATAAAGCCATAACGGCAGTGCATTTGGAAGAATTCGACAATCTTATATTCAGGTATAAAGTTGATTTTCTTGTATATACACACTTAGCAGTCGATATTGAGCTGCTTCAAATCATTAACATCAAATATTTAAGTTAATTAGCTTCCTTCATCTTACCGAAGTTGACATAAGGCCATAACGGCAGTGCATTCGAAGAATTCGAAAATCTTATATTCAGGTATAAAGTCGATTTTCTTGTATATGCACATTAAACAATCGATACTGAGTTGCTTTAAATCATTAATTTAACATATTTAAGTTAATTGACCTTCTTCATCTTACTAAAGTTGACATAAAGCTATAACGGCAGTGCATTTGGAAGAATTCGACAATCTTATATTCAGTTATAAACTCGATTTTCTTGTATATATACATTTAGCAGTCGATATTGAGTTGCTTCAAATCATTATTTTAACATATTTAAGTTAATTGACCTTCTTCATCTTACTAAAGTTGACATAAAGCTATAACGGCAGTGCATTTGGAAGAATTCGACAATCTTATATTCAGTTATAAACTCGATTTTCTTGTATATACACATTTAGCAGTCGATATTGAATTGCCTTAAATCATTAATTTAACATATTTAAGTTAATTAACCTTCTTCATCTTACTGAAGTTGACATAAAGCCATAACGGCAGTGCATTTGGAAGAATTCGACAACCTTATATTCAGGTATAAAGTCGATTTTCTTGCATATACACATTTAGCAGTCGATATTGAGTTGCTTTAAATCATTAACATCAAACATTTAAGTTAATTAACCTTCTTCATCTTACTGAAGTTGACATAAAGCCATAACGGCAGTGCATTTGGAAGAATTCGACGATCTTATATTCAGGTATAAAGGAGATTTTCTTGTGTATACATATTTAGATATCGATATTCATTTGCTTTAAGTCATTAATTTGACATATTTAAGTTAATTAGCCTTCTTCTTCCTACCGAAGTTGACATAAAGCCATAACGGCAGTGCATTTGGAAGAATTCGACAATCTTATATTCAGGTATAAAGTCGATTTTCTTGTATATACACATTCAGTAATCGATATTGAGTTGCTTCAAATCATTAATTTAAGATAGTTAAGATAACAAACCTTCTTCAGCTTACTGAAGTTGACATAAAGCCATAACGGCAGTGCATTTGGATGAATTCGACAATCTTATATTCAGGTATAAAGTCGATTTTCTTGTATATACACATTAAGCAGTCGATATTGAGTTGCTTTAAATCATTAATTTAACATATTTAAGTTAATTAACCTTCTTCATCTTACTGAAGTTGACATAAAGCCATAACGGCAGTGCATTTGGAAGAATTCGACAATCTTATGTTCAGGTATAAAGTCGATTTTATTGTATATTCACATTTAGCAGTCGGTATTGGGTTGTTTCAAATCATTACCATCAAATATTTAAGTCAATTAGCCTTTTTCATTTTATCGAAGTTGACATAAAGCCATAACTGCAGTGCATTTGGAAGAATTCGACAAACTTATATTCAGGTATAAAGTCGATTTTCTTGTATATACACATTTAGCAGTCGATATTGAGTTGCTTCAAATCATTAACATCAAATATTTAAGTTAATTAACCTTCTTCATTTTACTGAAGTTGACATAAAGCCATGACGGCAGTGCATTTGGAAGAATTCGACAATCTTATATTCAGGTATATATACACATTTAGCAGTCGATATGGAGTTGCGTTAAATCATTAATTTAACATATTTAAGTTAACTTGCCTTCTTCATCTTACTGAAGTTGGCATAACACCATAACGGCAGCTCGTTTGGAAGAACTCGGCAATCTTTTGTTCAGGTATAAAGTCGATTTTCTTGTATACACACTTTTAGCAGTCGATATTGAGTTGCTTCAAATCATAAGCATCAAATATTTAAGTTAATTAACCTTCTTGGAAAATCTCGACAATCTTATGTTCAGGTGTAAGGTCGGTTTTGTTATATACACACTTTGCAGTCGATATTGAATTGCTTCAAATCATTAACATCAAATATTTAAGTTAATTAGCCTTCTTCGGCTTACCGAAGTTGACATAAAGCCATAACGGCAGTGCATTTGGAAGAATTCGACAATCTCATATATTTAGGTATAAAGTAGATTTTCTTGTATATACACATTTAGTAGTCGATACTGAGTTGCTCTAAATCGCTAATTTAACATATTTAAGTTAATTAACCTCCTTCATCTTACTGATGTTGACATAAAGCCATAACGGCAGTGCATTTGGAAGAATTCGACAAACTTATGTTCAGGTATAAAGTCGATTTTCTTGTATATACACATTTAGCAGTCGATATTGGGTTGCTTCAAATCATTATTTTAACATATTTAAGTTAATTAACTTTTTCATCTTCCTGAAGTGTACGTAAAGCCATAACGGCAATGCAGCTGGAAGAAATCGACAATCTTATGTTCAAGTTTAAAGTCGATTTTCTTGTATATGCACATTTAGCAGTCGATATTGAGTTGCTTTAAATCATTAATTTAACATATTTAAGTTAATTAGCCTTCTTCAACTTACCGAAGTTGACATAAAGCCATAACGGCAGTGCATTTGGAAGAATTCGACAATCTTATATTCAGGTATAAAGTCGATTTTCTTGCATATACAGATTCAGCAGTCGGTATTGAGTTGCTTTAAACCATTAACATCGATTATTTAAGGTAACTAACTTTCTTCATCTTGCTGAAGTTGACATAAAGCCATAACGGCAGTGCATTTTGAAGAATTCGACAATCTTATATTTAGGTAGAAAGTCGATTTTCTTGTATATACACATTTAGCAGTCGATATTGAGTTGCTTTAAATCATTAATTTAACATAGTTAAGATAACAAACCTTCTTCATCTTACTGAAGTTGACATAAAGCCATAACGACAGCGCATTTGATGAATTCGACAATCTTATATTCAGGTATAAAGTCGATTTTCTTTTATATACACATTTAGCAGTCGATACTGAGTTTCTTTCAATCATTAATTTAACATATTTAAGTTAATTAACCTTCTTCATCTTACTGAAGTTGACATAAAGCCATAACGGCAGTGCATTTGGAAGAATTCGACAATCTTATATTCAGGTATAAAGTCGATTTTCTTGTATATACACATTTACCAGTCGATATTGAGTTGCTTCAAATCATTAATTTAACATATTTAAGTTAATTAACCTTCTTCATCTTACTGAAGTTGACATAAAGCCATAACGGCAGTGCATTTGGAAGAATTCGACAATCTTATATTCAGGTATAAAGTCGATTTTCTTGTATATACACATTTAGCAGTCGATATTGAGTTGCTTTAAATCATTAATTTAACATAGTTAAGATAACAAACCTTCTTCAGCTTACTGAAGTTGACATAAAGCCATAACGGCAGTGCATTTGGAAGAATTCGACAATCTTATGTTCAGGTATAAAGTCGATTTTCTTGTACATACACGTTTAGCAGTCCATATTGAAATGCCTTAAGTCATTAATTTAACATATTTAAGTTAATTAACCTTCTTCATCTTACTGATGTTGCATAAATCCATAACGGCAGTGCATTTGCAAGAATTCGACAATCTTATATTCAGGTATAAAGTCGATTTTCTTGTACATACACATGTAGCAGTCGATATTGAGTTGCTTTAAATCATTAATTTAACATATTTAAGATAACAAACCTTCTTCAGCTTACTGAAGTTGACATAAAGCCATAACGGCAGTGCATTTGGAAGAATTCGACAATCTCATATTCAGGTATAAAGTCGATTTTCTTGTATATACACATTCAGCAATCGATATTGAGTTGCTTCAAATCATTAATTTAACATATTTAAGTTAATTAACCTTCTTCATCTTACTGAAGTTGACATAAGGCCATAACGGCAGTGCATTTGGAAGAATTCGACATTCTTATATTCAGGTATAAAGTCGATTTCCTTGTATATACACATATAGCAGTCGATATTGAGTTGCTTTAAATCATTAATTTAACATATTTAAGTTAATTAACCTTCTTCATCTTACTGAAGTTGACATAAAGCCATAACGGCAGTGCATTTGGAAGAATTCGACAATCTTATATTCAGGTATAAAGTGGATTTTCTTATACATATACACATTTAGCAATCGATATTGAGTTGCTTCAAATCATTAATTTAACATATTTAAGTTAATTAATCTTCTTCATCTTACTGAAGTTGACATAAAGCCATAACGGCAGTGCATTTGGAAGAATTCGACATTCTTATATTCAGGTATAAAGTCGATTTTCTTGAATATACACATTTAGCAGTCGATATTGAGTTGCTTCAAATCATTAATTTAACATATTTAAGTTAATTAGCCTTCTTTATCTTACCGAAGTTGACGTAACGCCATAACGGCAGTGCATTTGGAAGAATTCGACATTCTCATATTCAGGTATAAAGTCGATTTTCTTGAATATACACATTTAGCAGTCGATATTGAGTTGCTTCAAATCATTAATTTAACATATTTAAGTTAATTAGCCTTCTTTATCTTACCGAAGTTGACGTAACGCCATAACGGCAGTGCATTTGGAAGAATTCGACAATCTTATATACAGGTATAAAGTCGATTTCCTTGTATATACACATTTAGCAGTCGATATTGAGTTGCTTTAAATCATTAATTTAACATATTTAAGTTAATTAACCTTCTTCATCTTACCGAAGTTGACATAAAGCCATAACGGCAGTGCATTTGGAAGAATTCGACAATCTTATATACAGGTATAAAGTCGATTTTCTTGTATATACACATTTAGCAGTCGATATTGAGATGCTTTAAATCATTAATTTAACATATTTAAGTTAATTAACCTTCTTCATCTTACTGAAGTTGACATAAAGTCATAACGGCAGTGCATTTGGAAGAATTCGACAATCTTATATTCAGGTATAAAGTCGATTTTCTTGTATATACACATTAAGCAGTCGATATTGAGTTGCTTTAAATCATTAATTTAACATATTTAAGTTAATTTACCTTCTTCATCTTACTGAAGTTGACATAAAGCCATAACGGCAGTGCATTTGGAAGAATTCGACAATCTTATATTCAGGTATAAAGTCGATATTGAGTTGCTTTAAATCATTAATTTAACATATTTAAGTTAATTTACCTTCTTCATCTTACTGAAGTTGACATAAAGCCATAACGGCAGTGCATTTGGAAGAATTCGACAATCTTATATTCAGGTATAAAGTCGATTTTCTTGTATATACACATTTAGCAGTCGATATTGAGTTGCTTTAAATCATTAATTTAACATATTTAAGTTAATTTACCTTCTTCATCTTACTGAAGTTGACATAAGGCCATAACGGCAGTGCATTTGGAAGAATTCGACAAACTTATATTCAGGTATAAAGTCGATTTTCTTGTATATACACATTTAGCAGTCGATATTGAGTTGCTTTAAATCATTAATTTAACATCTTTAAGTTAATTTACCTTCTTCATCTTACTGAAGTTGACATAAGGCCATAACGGCAGTGCATTTGGAAGAATTCGACAATCTTATATTCAGGTATAGAGTCCATTTTCTTGTATATACACATTAAGCAGTCGATATTGAGTTGCTTTAAATCATTAATTTAACATATTTAAGTTAATTTACCTTCTTCATCTTACTGAAGTTGACATAAAGCCATAACGGCAGTGCATTTGGAAGAATTCGACAATCTTATATTCAGGTATAGAGTCCATTTTCTTGTATATACACATTAAGCAGTCGATATTGAGTTGCTTTAAATCATTAATTTAACATATTTAAGTTAATTTACCTTCTTCATCTTACTGAAGTTGACATAAAGCCATAACGGCAGTGCATTTGGAAGAATTCGACAATCTTATATTCAGGTATAAAGTCGATTTTCTTGTATATACACATTTAGCAGTCGATATTGAGTTGCTTTAAATCATTAATTTAACATATTTAAGTTAATTTACCTTCTTCATCTTACTGAAGTTGACATAAAGCCATAACGGCAGTGCATTTGGAAGAATTCGACAATCTTATATTCAGGTATAGAGTCCATTTTCTTGTATATACACATTAAGCAGTCGATACTGAGTTGCTTTAAATCATTAATTTAACATCTTTAAGTTAATTAACCTTCTTCATCTTACTGAAGTTGACATAAAGCCATAACGGCAGTGTATTTGGATGACTTCGACAATCTTACATTCACGTATAAATTAGATTTTCTTGTATATACACATTTAGCAGTCGATACTGAGTTGCTTTAAATCATTAATTTAACATATTTAAGTTAATTAACCTTCTTCATCTTACTGAAGTTGACATAAAGCCATAACGGCAGTGCATTTGGATGACTTCGACAATCTTATATTCAGGTATAAAGTCGATTTTCTTGTATATACACATTTAGCAGTCGATATTGAGTTGCTTCAAATCATTAATTTAACATTTTTAAGTTAATTAACCTTCTTCATCTTACTGAAGTTGACATAAAGCCATAACGGCAGTGCATTTGGATGACTTCGACAATCTTACATTCACGTATAAATTAGATTTTCTTGTATATACACATTTAGCAGTCGATATTGAGTTGCTTTAAATCATTAATTTAACATCTTTAAGTTAATTAACCTTCTTCATCTTACTAAAATTGACATAAAGCCATAACGGCAGTGCATTTGGAAGAATTCGACAATCTTATATTCAGGTATAAAGTCGATTTTCTTGTATATACACATTTAGCAGTCGATATTGAGTTGCTTTAAATCATTAATTTAACATATTTAAGTTAATTAACCTTCTTCATCTTACTGAAGTTGACATAAAGCCATAACGGCAGTGCATTTGGAAGAATTCGACAATCTTATATTCAGGTATAAAGTCGATGTTCTTGTATATACACATTTAGCAGTCGATATTGAATTGCCTTAAATCATTAGTTTAACATATTTAAGTTAATTGCTTCTTCATCTTACTGAAGTTGACATAAAGCCATAACGGCAGTGCATTTGGAAGAATTCGACATTCTTATATTCAGGTATAAAGTCGATTTTCTTGTATATACACACTTAGCAGTCGATACTGAGTTGCTTTAAATCATTAATTTAACATATTTAAGTTAATTTACCTTCTTCATCTTACTGAAGTTGACATGAAGCCATAACGGCAGTGCATTTGGAAGAGTTCGACAGTCTTATATTCACGTATAAATTCGATTTTCTTGTATATACACACTTAGCAGTCGATACTGAGTTGCTTTAAATCATTAATTTAACATATTTAAGTTAATTAACCTTCTTCATCTTACTGAAGTTGACATAACGCCATAACGGCAGTGTATTTGGAAGAATTAGACAACCTTATATTCAGGTACAAAGTCGATTTTCTTGTATATACATACTTAGCAATCGATATTGAGTTGCCTTAAATCATTAACATCAAATATTTAAGTTAATTAGTTAATTTAACATATTTAGGTTAACTTGCCTTCTTCATCTTACTGAAGTTGGCATAACACCATAACGGCAGTGCATTTGGAAGAATTCGACATCCTTATGTTCAGGTATAAAGTCGATTTTCTTGTATATACACATTTAGCAGTCGATATTGATTTGCTTTAAATCATTAATTTAACATATTTAATTTAATTAACCTTCTTCATCTTACTGAAGTTGACATAAAGCCATAACGGCAGTGCATTTGGAAGAATTCGACATTCTTATATTCAGGTATAAAGTCGATTTTCTTGTATATACACATTTAGCAGTCGATATTGAGTTGCTTTAAATCAATAATTTGACATATTTAAGTTAATTTACCTTCTTCATCTTACTGAAGTTGACATAAAGCCATAACGGCAATGCATTTGAAAGAATTCGACAATCTTATATTCAGGTATAAAGTCGATTTTCTTGTATATACACATTTAGCAGTCGATATTGAGTTGCTTTAAATCATTAATTTAACATATTTAAGTTAATTAACCTTCTTCATCTTACTGAAGTTGACATAAAGCCATAACGGCAGTGCATTTGAAAGAATTCGACAATCTTATATTCAGGTATAAAGTCGATTTTCTTGTATATACACATTTAGCAGTCGATATTGAGTTGCTTTAAATCATTAATTTAACATATTTAAGTTAATTAACCTTCTTCATCTTACTGAAGTTGACATAAAGCCATAACGGCAATGCATTTGAAAGAATTCGACAATCTTATATTCAGGTATAAAGTCGATTTTCTTGTATATACACATTTAGCAGTCGATATTGAGTTGCTTTAAATCAATAATTTAACATATTTAAGTTAATTTACCTTCTTCATCTTACTGAAGTTGACATAAAGCCATAACGGCAATGCATTTGAAAGAATTCGACAATCTTATATTCAGGTATAAAGTCGATTTTCTTGTATATACACATTTAGCAGTCGATACTGAGTTGCTTTAAATCATTAATTTAACATATTTAAGTTAATTTACCTTCTTCATCTTACTGAAGTTGACATAAAGCCATAACGGCAGTGCATTTGGAAGAATTCGACAATCTTATATTCAGGTATAAAGTCGATTTTCTTGTATATACACATTTAGCAGCCGATATTGAATTGCCTTAAATCATTAATTTAACATAATTAAGTTAATTTACCTTTTTCATCTTATTGAAGTTGACATAAAGCCATAACGGCAGTGCATTTGGAAGAATTCGACAATCTTATATTCAGGTATAAAATCCATTTTCTTGTACATACACATTAAGCAGAAAAATATTGAGCTGCTTCATATCATTATTTTAACATTATTAAGTTAATTTACCTTCTTCATCTTACTGAAGTTGACATAAAGCCATAACAGCAGAGCATTTGGAAGAATTCGACAATCTTATATTCAGGTATAAAGTCGATTTTCTTGTATATACACATTTAGCAGCCGATATTGAATTGCCTTAAATCATTAATTTAACATAATTAAGTTAATTTACCTTTTTCATCTTACTGAAGTTGACATAAAGCCATAACGGCAGTGCATTTGGAAGAATTCGACAATCTTATATTCAGGTATAAAGTCGATTTTCTTGTATATACACATTAAGCAGTCGATATTGAGCTGCTTCAAATCATTACTTTAACATATTTAAGTTAATTTACCTTCTTCATCTTACTGAAGTTGACATAAAGCCATAACAGCAGAGCATTTGGAAGAATTCGACAATCTTATATTCAGGTATAAAGTCGATTTTCTTGTATATACACATTTAGCAGCCGATATTGAATTGCCTTAAATCATTAATTTAACATTATTAAGTTAATTTACTTTCTTCATCTTACTGAAGTTGACATAAAGCCATAACGGCAGTGCATTTGGAAGAATTCGACAATCTTATATTCAGGTATAAAGTCGATTTTCTTGTATATACACATTTAGCAGTCGATATTGAATTGCTTCAAATCATTAATTTAACATATTTAAGTTAATTTACCTTCTTCATCTTACTGAAGTTGACATAAAGCCATAACGGCAGAGCATTTGGAAGAATTCGACAATCTTATATTCAGGTATAAAGTCGATTTTCTTGTATATACACATTTAGCAGTCGATATTGAGTTGCTTTAAATCATTAATTTAACATATTTAAGTTAATTTACCTTCTTCATCTTACTGAAGTTGACATAAAGCCATAACGGCAGTGCATTTGGAAGAATTCGACAATCTTATATTCAGGTATAAAGTCGATTTTCTTGTATATACACATTTAGCAGTCGATATTGAGTTGCTTTAAATCATTAATTTAACATATTTAAGTTAATTTACCTTCTTCATCTTACTGAAGTTGACATAAAGCCATAACGGCAGTGCATTTGGAAGAATTCGACAATCTTATATTCAGGTATAAAGTCGATTTTCTTGTATATACACATTTAGCAGTCGATATTGAGTTGTTTTAAATCATTAATTTAACATATTTAAGTTAATTAACCTTCTTCATCTTACTGAAGTTGACATAAAGCCATAACGGCAGTGCATTTGGAAGAATTCGACAATCTTATATTCAGGTATAAAGTCGATTTTCTTGTATATACACATTTAGCAGTCGATATTGAGTTGCCTTAAATCATTAATTTAACATATTTAAGTTAATTTACCTTCTTCATCTTACTGAAGTTGACATAAAGCCATAACGGCAGTGCATTTGGAAGAATTCGACAATCTTATATTCAGGTATAAAGTCGATTTTCTTGTATATACACATTTAGCAGTCGATATTGAATTGCCTTAAATCATTAGTTTAACATATTTAAGTTAATTAACCTTCCTCATCTTACTGAAGTTGACATAAAGCCATAACGGCAGTGCATTTGTAAAAATTCGACAATCTTATATTCAGGTATAAAGTCGATTTTCTTGTATATACACATTTAGCAGTCGATATTGAATTGCCTTAAATAATTAGTTTAACATATTTAAGTTAATTAACATTCTTCATCTTACTGAAGTTGACATAAAGCCATAACGGCAGTGCATTTGTAAAAATTCGACAATCTTATATTCAGGTATAAAGTCGATTTTCTTGTATATACACATTTAGCAGTCGATATTGAATTGCCTTAAATAATTAGTTTAACATACTTAAGTTAATTAACCTTTTTCATCTTCCTGAAGTTGACATAAAGCCATAACGGAAGTGCATTTGTAAAAATTCGACAATCTTATGTTCAGGTATAAAGTCGATTTTCTT